>NW_009223362.1:0-24641 GCF_000690835.1 Fulmarus glacialis | reverse complement strand
AGTATGAGAAGAACGTTGATAACACACTGGTGTTTTGGTAGTTGCTAAGTAGCGTTTACGCTAGTCAAGGACTTTTCAGCTTCCCATGCTCTGCCAAGTGCACAAGAATCTGGGAGGGAGCATAGCCAGAACAGCTAACCCAACTGGCCAATGGGGTATTCCATACCATATGACGTCATGCTCAGCATATAAAGCTGGGGGAAGAAGAAGGAAGGGGAGACGTTCGGAGTGATGGAGTTTGTCTTCCCAAGTAACCGTTAGCGTGATGGAGCCCTGCTTTCCTGGAGATGGCTGAACCCCTGCTGCCGATGAGAAGTAGTGAACGAATTCTTTGCTTTGCTTCGTTTGCATGCGCGGCTTTTGCTTTACCTATTAAACTGCCTTTAACTCAACTCATGAGTTTTCTCACTTTTACTCTTCTGATTCTCTCCCCCATCCCACTGGGAGGGGAGTGAGCTGTGTGGTGTTTAGATGCCGGCTGGGGTTAAACCACGACAACTAGCAAGAAAATTAACTCAGTCCCAGCTGAAACCAGGACATTAATAGAGCTCTAGTCTGAGGCTAGAGTCCTATGGTGGTACTGAGGCACAAGTAAAGGAGAATTTGAAAGGTGCTACTTAGCACACCTGTAGCATGGCCAAGGACTGGATGGAGTTCATCTCTCCACTTTATCCTTTCCATCTCCCAAACTCTTAATCTGTTGTTATCAGTAACAAAAACATTCAGCCTTCTCTTGTGGGAGAAGCAGAAAAGAGGAATGCATAATTGACAAACACAAGGTGTATATAGTTTCTATAAAAGAAAATACAGAACAGGTTATAAAAGAAGAGGACAGAATTCACTTTACGGGAAGATTGCACATTTTTTGGCATGCAAACTGTTTCAATATTGCACACCAGTTACAGCTGATTAAGCACAGCTGAGAAATGCAGAACAGGCAGCAGCCTATTTAAAACACAGTCACTTGACCCTTTTCTCTACTAGAGTAGTTTTAATGGCCAAACTATAACTAGTGCAATGAACTTCCTGGCTTCCGGCTATCCACTTTTCTGTTGCTGAAAGTTTCAGCTCAAATGTATCAATCTTTTGGAAAAAAAGTACTACCAGCTGCATTAAATCTAACATTTCCTATGGTTCCTATGCTTGACTTTCTGTCTTTAGTGTTCCTCTTCATGCAGATTTTTATTCTATGACATTACATACTGTCATAGTGCTAAATTTTGATTGACTGGAATTATCTTAGTGCTAGGTGCCAATGTCAATGTTCAGAGGAACTCTGAAAGGTAACCCTAAAAACCTACAAAAGGCTGTCTGGATTTGTAAGAGTACAAAAAAACCAACCATATGAAGTAATGCAAGTTGTCAGCTAAGCTTCCCCACCTTTGCCCACAAAACTAGTTTATTCCTTAAGCATAACTAAAAAATAAGCTTTGATATTTCAACTTTTATACGGTGAACAGATGTAATTACTGCACAGAGTTACAACACAAAACACAATTACTAATTGTGTTTTCTGGTCTGTCATTTCAAAGATGGCCTTTAAACTCTGCAAAAATATTGAATTACAGTTTTCAAAGTGGTGTGGACTAATTCTACAATATTTCCTCAATTTCTAGGAAATTGAGGTTCATTGTCTTTATCAGATGCCAGGCAAAACAGCAGGACACCACGAATCTTACTAGATAATTTTCTGTTCTTTTTTTTTTTCTTTTCTGGTTTCGTGTAATACAAACCAGTACATTTTCTTGTTAAATACAGGCCTCTATATTTTAGAAAAAAAATCTGTTTTTCCAGGTACTGCTTAAACATATGGCTACGTTATATAAATATCTGATTTTTGTATGCAGTCAATCTGTCTGGTTAAATTAGAAATTTTTTATATATATATAGGATGTTTATAGTCATGCATATTCCTCACTGCAACTTCCTTCAAGTTTTTTTAGATATATTCATATTTTTAGGTATATTCATATTCATCCCTTTTACTTCTTTAAGATTTCTCTATATAATGCTACAAATAGCAAGTAAATTTAATCAAAATGTAATCAAGTAGAGACAATGAGAAGTTCTCAGTTTGGTTTTGGTGTTTTTTTTTTCCCCCCACAGAGCATGTATAACCTAGTCACTTCTGATCACATAACACCTCTGTGGAAACTGCAGTTGCTGCCTAGATGGGAAAGTAATGGTAAAAAAATATCCAAAGACATTGTTAGCAGCTTCTAATGAAGGATAGGACAAGCCAGTGTCGTGTAACTAGCCAGTTCTCTCTGCATCAGCAGCTCGGTTACTGAGAGCACACGAGGTTAAAGGACAGATGGATTTTCAAAAGTGCCTGAGGGAGTCAGGAATGGAAATAGCAGTGATTTCAATGGGAATTAGTGCATACTATACTTAAGCCTTGATGTCTACCAATAGCTCCAGGAGCCTTTAATATCCTGTTAAATCTGGTTACCAATGACCTACCTGTCATTGCCACAGCCACAGGCCGGCATTTCAACGTCCACCCATATTCCTGTCATACAAACAACTCATGTCAATCTGAGCCCTGTTTAATCATCTTTTCCCATGACCTGAAACTTTCTTCTGAATCCCCCATTGTAGGAGAAGACTTGTGAAGGGAAGGGGAGATGTATCCTGCAGCGTGTTCTGGCAAACACCTCACAAAAATGACATAATTTTGCAGGCCCTGGAGAAAGAAACTTTAATTTCCAAACTGTGACAGAGGATAAACAAGAAAATAAGGCTCCCTCCTTCTGGTTTCATTGCTCTTTTCCTCCATTTGTCCAAACCACTGTTATCTTCAAATTCTCCTTAATCTCTTTTGATCATCTTTAGGGCCACCAAATAGTTCTTGAAAGATTAGCAGTCACATGAATAGTCAGCAGTGAAGTCCGTGCCTTACTTTGTAACCTGAAGTGCCTCCTCATCAGGAAGTGCTAAAGGAAAAAGCTTCTTATGTCACCTTTTCCCAGTAAATCCACGCACAGCATCATATTATGTCTTCTCACATATTGTGGCTGCTACATAAGAAAAAGTAAGGAGCCCATGGTGTGAAACTTTGGCCAATCTGGGTGTTTAACTGACTTTAGGGTCAAAGGAGCGTAGGAACCAAAATTTCTTTGCAGATCTTTACATTCGCTACTTAATTGGCAGAGTTTGTCTATCTCTACAATGCCAGCCATTTTTTAAGGAACTGCATAAATGGTAATAATGTTTTTATTCAAAAAAGATAATGGGTTTTTTCCAAAAAGCCTTACATTTTACCTAAAATTACTCTTCTGAAGAAGATTTTGTTTAACAGCAGACCAGAGAATTTCTTGCTACTAATAACAGCAATCTCAGTAGAGTTTATTCTCTCAAGATTGAGGCAATCTGATTTTGAATGTCAACCACACACTCTTTAATAAATTATTTTTGTTAGTAAGCAAAACTAACCTTTTTTTATAATCTGACTTACTTACCTCTGAATTAATTTCATTTTGGAAACAAATAATGAATAATTTGGGACTAAGGTTCATTTTGGTAGGATTGCTGTGGGTGAAGATCTTCCCACGTGTTTTTGTTTCTTTATCATGACAAAAATTATTACTTAATATTTACATCGCAGCAACAATATGGGCTTCTTTTAAGAATCAGGTTCTATTATAGATGATGTGTGCAAATACACATAAATTTGAATTCCATATCTCATATTCCCTGCCAATATCTACCATCCAGGCCTGATAATCAACACATTAGGCATGCACTAAATAGCTCTACAACTTACAGAATGCTCTTTTCTATTTTATTCAGACAAGGTGTGAAGTTGCTCACTGAACTTTTAAAAAGCATTAATAGAAAACCCATTCAGATTTAAGGTGTATCAAGCCTATGGTGTAAGCTAGTCCCTGGGAAAAATTATATTGTAACTGAGTCCATAATTAACACAGCTGGTTCTGTACTTATACAAAATTACTCATATACTTGGTAAAAAAATCAAATCAAACACAAAATTTAGGAAGAACAAATATTTCAGGCTGCTTAAAGAGATTTAATTTGTCCCCTGTACCTATCACCATGATACAGTCCTTGACTGGTCACTGATTATTATTTTTTCCAGAGGGCTCCAGCATTATTCAGTACAGGAGGCAGACAATACTCATTTAGTAAAACACTGCTCAGTATCCTAATTTACTCTCATGCTTCAATATGTGGACCCCATTTTACATTTAATGTGTATTTCAAATCTTTCTATAAAGACTGCATTTTCTCATTGGATTTTCTATAGTGCTCATTACTACAGTAGATGATTGCTTCATAAATCTACCTATCTTTGCAATACCTCTGTGAAGTGAGTATCTGGCATCATCTCCATTCTACAGATTGAATGTTAAGGCTGAAAGATGTTAAGGTTAAAAGCACACATACGTTTTTAGGGCTTAATCTGAGATGCCTACAGGCACTTTTTTTATCATTTTGGAGGACAGCATTAGATACATTCAGAGAAAGTGATCATTTATTCCAGTTGCAGCTGTGAATGTTCGGTATTTCCACAAACTGGACCTCTGGGTTTCCACTTAGGTACCCAGAAAATTAGGATCAAACTAATGACTGCTCTGTGAAGAAATGGCTTATGAAACTTGGCAAGCACCACACAGGAATGTGGTTCCAGAGGCAGAGTTGGAATCCAGCTCTCCAGGGGAGCATTCTCCTGCCTTCGCTACGAGATTGTTCATCAAACTGCAATTCCTTTCTTTATTTCTAATACAATTTCTAACTTCTACAATAAAAATTGCGGACAATATTCTACTTACACTACATCATTCTGATTCAGCCTGACCCACTCTTCAGTGGCTCCCCGATCCCCTTTAAAAAGAGTGCCCTGTACTTCAAAACCTGAACCTCTGCGCTGAATCTCTCTCCTCTTCTTCACTTTTCATTCCCACAATTTCCACTCAGCAGAATTCTTTTCCCATTTTACTTCTTTACCTTTTCTAATATAGTTGTTGTTCTAGCTACTGCCTTCTCCCCACTGTCTCCCCCCCCCAAAAAAAAAAAAAAAAAAAAAATCAGATATAACTTTTTCACATTGTCTGGGCAGGAGCAGAAAATAATTGTGGGCATACCACAATCAAATGCAATGCTCCCAGCTATGGCCAAGATACACAATTACTGCAAAAGTCCCATCTGGCCTCTCAGCCACAGTTTGGCATTTACTCAGCCCTTCTGTTTTAGGGGACTATAAGTTCTTCTAAAATAAGTTGTGCTGATGAGCTAGGGTGACAGCTGTGGCAAGCCGCTTTGTTTGTCTGTGAGCTCAGATCTGTCTGCTCATCATAAGCTGCAAAGATCCCTGTGCTAACAGTAATTTCCACACTGTGCTGGAATACCCATGTAACTATCAGAAAGGCTTACTAGCGTCTACATCACAATACCCGGATTTTAGATCTGGAGTTATCTCAGTCAGTCCTTGCTTGGGGATCCTTGCATCGTGCTCCCTTCTATACCAAAGTAATGCTCTCAATATTCCTAAACTAATACTTTTTTACCTCTAAGGATGAGAAGATATACTAGAGTTTATGCAACAGTTGGAATATGTAAAGTTGTATATGCAAAAGTGAGGTTTGAATGGATGTGATGGATGAATGCTTTCACAGCAGCTGGATGCCCCTCTGAGCCTCTCAATGGCCTCTGCCCTTTCCGGGCTCCCGTTGCTACCACTGGCTGAACCTACCCGCTCACGGTGATTCTCCAAAAGTGCTGTTGCAGATACTGTGGTCCAAAACAGGAGCTCTTTTGCTGTCACCAGAGTTGAGCACAGACGTGCTGGAGGCCCTGGTTAACATTCTGCCCCTGATACCTGAAGTCAGTGAGGTCTCCTCACCTCTGGAGCTCACTTGCTTTTTAGGTATTGATCAACCTGGCTAGAGAAAACTCCTAACTAGGACTCCTCAAAATAATTCCAAAACCCAAAAAGTATGACTTTGGAATGGGCTAGATTCTGCCAAAAATAAACTGCAAAAATGAATCTTGAACAAAATGTCCTTAAAGACTATAATGAGGCTTTCATTTCTTCTTGTGATTTACACACAACAGGGATTAAAATATAATATCCAGTTGTATAACTATTTTTCATAAATTGTAGTACAGTAGTTTTCCTGAAAAAAACCCTGATACATATCCAGAGAAATACTATACAAATGTCTTCTTGTTTGAAGTTCTGAGCAAACAGTTGTATATCTATTATGATGGTAATCTTATTTTACATTTTAAAAAATCTAATACTTATATTAATCTATTTATTAGTAGGTTCCATATAATCTCAGTGTATATAGGGGGCGTAGAGGTTACAGAAGAAGATTATTGAGTCAATGCTGCTTATTAAATTATCATCTGTGATTCTTAGAGAAGCCACAAGAAGAGATCAAAAGTCAATGCTATTTCCCCCATGTATTTCCCTTGGCGTAAAAGAAAACAGTCAACATATGGTACAGAGACTATTATTCATGGATATGCATCCAGTGCCTCAAGCAATGAAAACCGTAAGTGCTCCTAATTCTGCCATTATCGTAATTATTATTACAATATCTTCCTTTTATCGTTACCATTTGTCACAGAACCAAACCTATCTCCCTCCCGTCACACTGCTCTAGGGCCTATGTTTGAGTCAGAGTCCTCTGACTTTATACTCCTCACTCTCTATATAATTCTTGCTCTGAAGTTTGATTCCTCTGTCTCTAATATTGACCCCTCTATCTCTGCTGTGTTCTATAGTTCACCCAATATCATAGCTAACACCATACTATCCTAACAATGTCAAAGCTTAGGGTGGCAATGTCTGTGGCAATGTTTGATTTCCCACAACCTAATCTATCGTTTTTGCAGGGCCTTAATTACTCTAATATTGTATTTTTCATACTTCATTCTTGCAGATGACACCAAACTGGGAGGAGCGGCTGATATGCCAGAAGGTCGTGCTGCCATCCAGAGGGACCTTGACAACCTGGAGAAATGGGCTCACAGAGATATCGTGAAGTTCAACAAGGAAAACTGTAAAGTCTTGCACCCAGGGAAAAAGAACCCCATGCACCAGCATATGCTGGGAGCCACCCAGCTGGGAAGCAACTTGGCAGAAAAGGCCCTGGCGGTCCTGGTGGATGCCAAGTTGAACATAAGCCAACAATTTGCCCTTGCGGCCAAGAAGGCTGATGGCATCCTGGGCTGCCTTAGGCAAAGTACTGCCAGCAGGTTGAGGGAGGTGCTCCTTCCCCTCTACTCAGCACTGGTGAGGCCACACCTGTGTCCAGCTCTGGGCTCCCCAGTAAAAGAGAGAGATGGAATTACTGGATAGAGTCCAGTGAAGAGCCACTAAGATGATTAAGGGACTGAAGCATCTCTCCTATGAACAGAAGCTGAGAGAGCTGGGACTGTTCAGCCTGGAGAAGAGAAGGATCAGGGGGATCTCATCACTGTCTAGAAAGACCGGAGGGGAGGGTGCAAAAAGGACATAGCCAGCCTCTTTTCAGTGGTGCCCAGTGACAGGACAAGAGGCAATGGGCACAAATTGAAACACAGGAGGTTCCCTCTGAACATCAGGAAACACTTCTTTACTATGAGGGTGACCAAGCACGGGCACAGGTTACCCAGGGAAGCTGCAGAGTCTCCATCATTGGAGATATTCAAAAGCCATCTAGACATGGTCCTGGGCGACTGTCTCTAGGTGGCCCTGCTTGAGCAGGGGGTTTGGACTAGATGAACTCTGAGGTCCCTTCCAGTCTCAACTATTCTGTGATTCTGTGGTTCTGTGATTCTCCCTACTCTTTTTTTTTTAAATCCCTGACATACCATTAGAGTTCTCTAGCTCTATATTCATTAATAGATGTATGAATTTCTCAACACAAAATGGTTTATGAGCCAGTATTGATTCAATTACCAACAGGTTGTTATTAATGGGAAAAGTATTCATAAAAGTATGATTCCAATTGGTCACTGAACATTGCATACCATGTAAAATATGATGCTGCCTGTCGTGACAAAAGAGACACAAACAGTTACAGCTTACAAATGAAGCATTCTAAGAGCACAGAGAGGGTTTCACATGAAATGGTGATGAGCTTTACGCAGTAGGTTCATTGTTAGAGTGTTTATGGGGAATATCAGAGATGCAGGTTTAATTCTCTTTTCTGCCTGAAGGGATTTAAACCCACATCAATTACCTCACAGCAGACTGCCCCTGTTACCAGGCTGTAAAATACTCTGGGGTAGGACTTCCTCAGTCCCTCTGTTAAAATTGTTCCACCTGGGATGAATCAATAACTATTTATTAGAGAAGAAACTAGAACCAATTCTCACTGTCTCATCCCAAATGGGCTATAGGTTTGTATTCTCAACCAACAGGCCAATGAATATTTAATTATTTCATGCAAAGTGCAATAGCTTCCTCTGAAATACAGAGCCTCATTCCATAATACCCTTTAAGCCTAGTTCTTAACATTTTTCTCATGAAAGATGGGTAATGAGGGTTGGAGTCACTAGATGAGTGATTTCAACTCATATCTCTCATATTCTACAGGCAAATGCAGCAATAGTACTCCAAAAAGGAGAAATTCTGGGGAAGAAAAAAGAAGTTGCAGAGATAAAATTAAATACTGTATTGTAATATAACTGAATATGATGGAGACAAAGTTGCATGGGCAGCCAAAATGCTGGCCTTTCCTATTAGGACTTGACTTCGCAATTTTAGCATTCTTTTCTATAGCTCAGTTGACTTGAAAACATAAATATACTCCCTATATTTGACAGTCACAGATACTGTGAATAAAATGGAAATGAAGAGATGGGTAGATACTTTGCAGGAGGGATCACAAATATACTATTTTTGCCTTTGTTCTTTGGGAAGAAAGGAAATATATAAACAAAAGACATTCAAAATAATGGCAATGTTGTAAAAGGTAAGAGATTTTGGTCATTCTTACCCTGCCTTTTTGTAAACCACTCACCATTGCTTATAATCAGCATCACAGTTGCAGTAGTACTTGGAATCAGTACAGTTGCGTTCGATGCCGCAGGCACATTTTTGAATGCCAGGTCCTGATCCGCCCCAATAGTAGTGCTTCTCATTGGCTTTTCCAACCCACCAGGTATATGGATTCCCTTCTGCAAGGAATGAAAATGCAAGGTTATGATGCATCAAAGAGGAAGAGCTCCATAAGGCATTAATTGGGCTCAGATGTTTAATACGCAGGTGTTAACAACACATAACTGGACAGCCATGCCGCATTTCTGGCAAAAAAATGCATTCATTATTATTGAGCAATTCAAAGGACCTTGCCAGGTAAACAAAACACGTTTTCTTTTCTGTATTCACGCAATTTATAATGATTGAAATTAATTAAATATTTTTTATCTTTTATGCTCTTTGTTTAGCTTTTTAATTGTTCTCAGTTTATATAATAAAAATACGTGGGCAGGTTCCATAATTATTTTCAATTAATTTCAAATTCATATAGTAAACTATCAGATGGATTATTCAATATTTGACCACAAATGCTGCACAGAAAGATGCATTAATTTTCTCTTTTTTTTTTTTTTAATAACAGCTTTTAATTGGAAATTAATCTGTCTTCACTGGAAAACAAACATGTTCATCATGCTCTCTCCAGCTGGTCCAAAGCAAAGTGTAAAGAGATATTATCAAACTCCAAAAGCATCTTAACCATTTTTAAAAATGTGTAACTTTTTTTTATTTAATACTTGAGCAAAGGTGATCTGAACTTTGAAATAATCATATTTTTTGGCATTGGGTCTGTAACTTGATATTTTCATATACTGCTCTAAGTTTATTTCTAATGCTTTTAGACTAACTAAGCCTCTTATGTGTAAATAAATAAATAAACCCCCTCTACTTTAATTTCTAATTTGAAAAAACGCCCTTACTGAAAAGTTTCTTTTTATTCCTCCAGTTCAGCAAGACACTTAAATATGAGCTTCAACCCATGTGAATACCTCAATCAATCTCAATGTCCTTATCTTAGTGATTTTTCACATTTAGAAAACATGATTGAACTCAGCCTATAAACATGTTTCTTTAAAATGTCTTTTTCCCTCATCTAATCTGCTGCCGGTATTTTCTCATTAAATCAAACAAAGCTATTTGCATGGAATTCACTTATTAATAAATTTTACAAGTAAAATCCTACATAATAGATATTCTACTTTTCATAATTTTCTGTTTCTGCATCGCACTTAAACATCTCCAAAAAACCACATTCATAATCCTAAAAATAGCCATTTCACAATTAGATTTGATCATCTAGACCGTAAATCTACTTAACCCAGGAATACATTGAAAGTAATTCATGCAAAACTCTAAAGAACATTAAATTCCAGAGATGGAGAGAGCAACCAAATATCTGCACACATGTTTAAAAAACACCAAAACCCAAAAAGACACAGCTCTCTGAAAACACTTGCTTTGTTCAATGATTTTGAATTGTTAAACATCATATAAAATCACACTATTGAAAATACAGTAATGTGAAAAATTTGTGGCGGCTAAAGGTTTTTATTAGATGTTACTATGCTGCACAGTATGACCATTCAGCTCTAGTGCTAAAGCAAGGGGTACGGTAATAGCGTGACTTGATTCTAGAGTTTAAATTGGTCGGTTTAGCTTCTGTGACTCGATTATCATGGAACTAAGTGCTGTGAGTTAGAAGAGCGTGCCATGTGAATGCTGCAGCAGCATTTCCAACCTGCAATACAATCTATCAGATATGAGAGTACGTAGCCCTGGCTTCCAAAAGATTATTTAATAAGCATGTAAGGGTAAATGTTATCTTTCCACAGTGAATGACAGAATCGCTTTTATTGATGCAGGATCCAACTACAGCATTAATGATATTTGAAGCTCCTATTGTATTTTTTTTTTCCTCTCATCTTTGAAGTTAGTTTTTATGCTGTAGTGGAAATGCTGTAGTTTTGACTGTCAGTCAAAATTCTCCTTGTTTACACCCTTCCTGTCAAGCAAAGGATTGCATGATTCAGTCAGCAAGCACTTCACTGGGAAGCAAAACTGTTAATTAAAGCACCGGAAGAAAATAAATTACTTAGAATTGTCAAAAAGAGGATTAAAAATTCAGAAACATTAAAACAGATGAAAGCGATAGCAGAATTATAGACTACAGTGATGGGTGTCACAGACCACTATGACAGACACAAACAGGGCATATTTTAACTCATTTAAATGACAAATGGCATACAGTTCTAAACCCAGAATGTATTCTAGCGTAGACAGAGCCATTTTTCACATCTATTGTTTTCAGTGTGCATATACACTAGCTAGGGATCTGGCCCCATTTGGATGCATGCTTCTTCATTCTGAAGAAAAGACTACCTGCAGGCTTAGGAACGCAAATGAATTTAGGAAGATACTAACATCCATGAATTTCCAGAAAGGTCAAGGAGGGAACATATGATTTTATGGGGTTTGCATTCAGCACATATTCTGCCACCCACCCCCACAACCACTAATTCCAGCACTGCCCTTCTGGACACCACCAACAGTCTGTAATTGCCTAGCATACTGTGCTAGGGCTTGCAATAGAGGGGCTCTTAGTAAACAGCTCTCATTAGCTGGCTACCATGCAGTGGGGCAGACTTTCCATTAGGACATAACCTTATGCACTGGAATAGAATGAGCCTCACACGAGACCACCCTGCACCACAGTGGTCCATACAAGAGGCTCAGGAGCTCCTTGAGTTAATAAAAGAAAAAGGTGGGAAGACGCTGCTGTGTCCCATCGCGCTGTGGCAGCCAAATGAGAACAGCCCTTTGAGACCATCCTGCTTCATGTCAACCAAGAAAAAGAAGAGCAGCATTTTGTCTAGAGTTCATAAGCTCCAAATCAGGAATGCTATGCAGCTAAATTGCAGACACCACTATGACTAGGCATAACAAATAGTAAAACCCTGCACTGGAGAGACGAAAAGAATGATAGAAAAGAAAGGCTCAAAGGGAGAAGGATGTATCATGCATGTAAAAAAATATTTAGAAATAGGATCTTCCCCTCTCACATTTCACCCTGTTTTGTAGCTCTGTAGTCTCCTTTTGAGGATGTGAATCCTTCTGCTTCAGAGCCCTTTGCTTATTTTTTCTGCTTTGGAAGCTGTTGGAAAGGGCTGATCCAAGTAGTAGTGCACTCCAACATGAAGACTGATCATTAATGGATATAATTCTAAGCATCAGACTGTTTTATCATACATGATTATTCTGCTAAAATATCAGTATTATTGGTCTTATGGCATTAGAAGTATATCAATTCAGTTTAAGGACAAAAAACAGTAGAGGGAAAAGTTATATATAAATGTTGTCAAGTGTATTGCGATGAGAAGTAATACCAGAAGATATTTCTTCTGGTTTTGAAGTTATCTTTTCTTAACATAGGAACAAATTTTGAGTCATGGGATAGCTTTTTTGTTGTTATCATTGACTGACTGCCTTTTCCCCCAAGCTTTTGTGGACAGATAGCATCATGAGAAGAAAGAGCAAGAGAGATACCCTGTGCCTGCCTTGGGATTTTGGTTAGAATCAAGCCTTGATGCGGAACTGCTTCTTGGGCACAAAACAGCTTTCTTCGAGGGCCGCTTGTAGGAAACGTTTATGTGTACTAAGTTATGACCAGGATACCTTTCCTTTTTCCTTCTTGAAGAGAAGCCACTTGCAAGGTGTTGTGTGCTTATTAATCAGTCACCCAGCAGAAAAGTAATGATGGTATCAGAGTAAGATGTGGATACCAAGAAAATGGACAAAGATATCCAGCTTTTAGGAGGTTCATTAACCTTACAGACAAAGTTAATAGCTGTGGTGCGAGAACAGTCTTCTAAGGGCAAAATGGATGATCTTATTTTAATGGAGCATGTGGACATAGGAGCATGGCCAGAACATCAGACTCAAACCATATTTTTAGTGATTCAGCTCGGTTGCTCTCTCACACACGCACACACACACAAAAGCCTTTAACATTTACATGCAATACAGTTAACAGTGGTTGCAATGGCTTTGCAGTGCTGGACTTTGACTAAAATTAATGCAAAATATGAGTTCCTATTTAAATCCATGTACAATGTTAGCCCAGATTTGCAGTTACTAAATCAAAGTATGTAAAGAATCTGGTCAGCAGTGTTTTCTATCAAGAAGTGTTCCCCTTCTACAGAATATTCATAAAACCGTAAAGGACTAAGGGAACTTCTTTGTATTCTCACAGATCTTTCAGTGTCGTAAAAAAGCGATTCCTTTTTCATCTCATAAATATATTATTGTGTGAACCACTTCATTTAATATAAAAACATACCAAACCGAAGTTAACGTAGTATGAACAGAACTCTTAACAGTCAATAATATATTTATTTCTAACGTAGCCAGTCTCAAAATGCTTAACTTTTGAAAGCGCACTTTACATTCTACTGAGCATTTAATAAAACTAATTGGGTTTATTATTTTTAAATGCAATTGATATTGATAAAAATGGTGTCACTTTCAACATTTTAGGGCTGTTGTTTCAAAGCTGTTCAGCACCAGTAACTAAAGCCGCAATACCGAGAGAACTCAGATTAGGGAACTGAATAGTGTGGACAGATGCTCCATGGTGCTCTGTATTCAGTAGGCTCCATCCACAATACAGCCTTCAGAGGGCTGATGACTGTAGTTGTAAACTACCTGGAGAAGCTAAGCACTTCTCTTTCATTCACCATCTCCTCCCTGTAGCAAATTTTCCTCCAGTGTCTTCATTTTTCCTTCATTAAAAGACAGCACTTTTTGCAACAAGGATCTGCAAAGCCTGGCTGACTCCCACGGCTACTGAAGGAAGACTGGACATGTGTTGCTTCTGCTGAAAGGGAGGAGGCTGTTCTCCACTCCAGCAATTACTCTTACGCACCTTTTCCCACTTCTAGAAACCAAGGAGCAACAGTGGTGACTATCCAAGGCTCTTCCCTTGGTTCTCTGTCCCAGCTCTTTCCCATTCCTAGCACTTTATTTTGGGAAGAATAGCAACAGAAATTAATATTGGCAGCACTGCTAAGAACATGGCCTGTCTCGCCTGGAGTTCTGTCCCTGACAGGGGCAATGGGAGGCAATATTTAGAGAAAAGATCGGAGTTTGGCTATTACTTGTGGTTGATTATCTTTGCACTCCCTCAGCATCAGCTCACTGCGTTAAGGATGCTAGAGGGTATATTTCTGCCTATTCCTGTTAGTGTCTGTTTATAGATCCACTGCCCATGAATTTGCCTAATTCCTTTCTGAACCTGTATATTCCATCTGCATCTGCAGCCTCTTGTGGTGAATCAAAGAGAGCTACAACTTGCTCTGGATAAGGACTATCCTGCTTCTGCCTGTCAGGAAATTTTCCTGACCTCTATCTGGTCCTTAAAATCAAAAGGAATGGCTTATAAAGAAAAGCTAGGAACACTTTCAAACTGAAGCCAATGGCTCAGAACCTTTGAAAAACAAGACCGGTGAAAACTGCTCATTGGGGACCCTGCCTAACTTTAACAACTACATTTAGCTGATCCCCTGCAAGCAATTAGGTGTTAATTTACTGGACTGGATAGCTTTGAATTAAACTTTTTTTTTTTTTAAATTCCAGTTATCTATTAATATTACAGATTCACTAATAAATACTAGGAAATGTCAACAACAATCACAATATGTGTATAATTGCTATTATTTTCAGAAAAGATTCTTTTGTTCACTTCTTCACTTCTTTGTTAATGGAACAGATTAAAACAGCACAGGTTCAATTAACTGCCCGGTTCTTGTTATTGGCAGAATAGGCCCAAAGATATCTTTCAAAAATGTACTACAATTTTGGAAGCCTAAATTAATCATAGGTAGGAATGAAAGCTATTTCCCAGCAATAATATACGATGATGAAATTAAAGACAAAACTTCAAAAAAAGTCCATCTGCACATGTGGAAAGGCAGGTATAATTCTTCTATTTTTGAATGAAACACATTCTTTACATGTGCATTTTGCATTAAGCTACATTATAACATAGAGTACCTTTAGCCTCACACAAGGGTAACTTGATTTTAGGTCATGGTTCATTAAAGCCCGTGCAGGAATTCTATCTGACATTGCATTGAAGAAACAGGCACTGAAAGAATAATTTTGTCACTGTTTGAAAAGTTCAGCATGCTAATATGGCTGTGCGCTTCACGGCTTTCACCTTGCTTCTTATTGCCATCTTTTTTCCTTACACCATCAGCAGTATCCAGTCCACTCAGGTCAAATCATCTTTATGAACATTGTGAGCCATTTATCTCAGCTTTTGAAGACTTAGTATTTGGAAAAAATAAGCAAATGTGGTTTGATGTCACTCATGCATTAAGTACACCCACATGTTCCAATTTAGGATTCTTAAAGTCAAGTGTGTGCAAAGCTGGGTAGGCTTTGCTGACCTAGTTTATTTTGTGCTGATTTTATTTTGCTCATCTTTATGATTAGGTATATGCTTAGGACCAACATGAAGCTGATTAGACACTTTGCAGGCTTGCTGCCCCTGCCCCGTGTCTCAGAAGCGCCCACCGAGGCCGAACGTGCAGCTGCTGAGGAGTTTCATGGCAACAGCAGACACTACTAACTGAAGATGCTCAACTGTAGAGCAGATTCTGCTCCCGCTTGCACCCCAGGAGATAGTGAGCAAGCTGTGTCCGTTTAAGTGACCACCCGGAAGGCCGAATTATTTGAAACTGGGAGAACAGAGTTGAGAGAAGAGTTTGGCTGGCTGGTCACATTTCCAGATTTCAGTGAAAGTACCTGTGCAGAAAGTGACTTCTTAAGTGAACTTTCTAAGATAAAATGACAATTCATATATAATATCTATATGTAATAGTATTGAGATTGTTTTTCTTTTAATTAGTATTTTTTTGGTTTTCCATTTTTCAGTAATACTTCTTGCTCTTTATTGCGTTGTGCAATACATACACATGAATTTAATATCACATTTTTAAGTGAAGTAAATTCTTATGTTGTTATCATCATTTTGTTAACTGAAAAATCATTTTTCTTTGCAGTCAATTAGGAAAGATATAAGGAGCGCTTAGTATTTACGAAAAGAGATTGCATCAGCGGTCATCATTCTACTAGAGTTAGATTAGTCAAACCCTCATGGCAACACAAACGGGGCTTTTGAGCACATGGGAAACTTGGGGTAGAAAGCAGAGATTCAAAACCAAACCAACGAAAGGAAAACAACAAAAAAGAACCGTTGGCCACTTCAGAAAACTAGGAATACTATAGCTGCTTGTGAGTTTAATGGAAATATGACCTAAAACTTTTAGCTCGTTATTTATGATAACTTTCATTCTGTAGGTACTTGTGTCTGTTTTAGTTCTTTTTTCATGGTGCCGGTATCCAATAAATTTTTTTTTTTCTTTTTTCTTTTACTATGACTAGGCCTGGAGCATTTGTTTTCTTTATAAGCTCACTGAGGCAGTTGGTCTCTTTGACAGTACTCTTTATTTGCAAAAGTTGTGTAAACTGTGTGAAAATTTAAGATTTAAAGCCTGTTCAGAAACAGAACCCTGAAATATGTAATTTATCAGCCTGCTTGTTAATACAAGAATTGATATGACTTGATGTCTAAATTCATGGCCAAGGCATTTTAATGCAACAATACTTAGAAAGAGGTGTGGTTTTTTCCTTTTTAAGATATTCAGAATTATGTCATACTTCAAAAGTAATCTATAAATGAAAAATGTTGTTAAGATTTTAATAGAAAATGAAGATAAATATTGGAAAATACTTGTGAAAAGCATACAGAATACTGCTGATGATTTTACCTTGAAATATTCAAAAGAACATTTTCAATTAATTTTGTCCTAAATCTCAGTAAAGTTAATATAACACACCCTATTCACTGTTTTCTTAAGAGCACCTTGGAATTAATTGCTCTCCTTTTCCTACACAGCCATAAAGTAGTGCATTTTGCAGCGGAGGCAAGGATAACCATCTCCATAACCCAAACTAGAAGAACTTCCATGACCTTCAGTATCAGGAACTAGAATCAGATGTTTAGTTGTCCAGCCAGGAGCCCTGGTTCTCCCACACATGCTGGGAGAGAAGACTCCTGCAATCAGTCCTCACCATACTTCTTAGGCTTCAATTATGTTTCAGTATGTAAAGACTGGCCTAACTGAGAAGAGCCTAAATTTTCTCATCTATGTCCAGTAAAGACAGAGAAGAAGGGAACCTATTCAAGTGCTTGAGAAACAAAATTACTGCCTGCTTACTGCGTTCATGCCTCATGCTGATGGCCACTGCCGGGTTCTTCAGTGCATGAAAATGTTCTCATGTGCCCATATATTTGCCTCATAATTTTTCAGAGAACATATTTCATATATGTGTATCTTAATTTCAAAATATAAAGCAGCAAATACAGAATCTTATCCTAGATACTAGACATTTGGTTAAAGCATCTTTTCAGTAAGGCAACAGGTACTCCTGCTTATTGAGTAGCAGTCTGCTTTTTTATTCTAGTATCACAACTGCTTCTTAAAATTTCATTGCCTGGATCCACAAAAATGTAGGCGAAGATGACTTTTCTTTCAGAATTAGCAATCTATAAAAAAGACCAGGAGGGAGAACTGTCATGTTGGTGTCCAATGGCATCTTATGAAAAAGCTGTCTGACAGCTTTATTTTGCCATTGGAGAGATTTACTGTTCACCCCAGCTCATGAAAAGCTAGTACAGTACAAATGATTTTTCCCCTTGTCAAGAGTCGTATTCCAAGCTGCAGCACTACTAACCAAGCCTGACTTGTTATTTTTCTTGGAATCAAGTCTCAGTGGTGAGATTTACCTGGGGAAAGCAGCTGTCAGATGTCCTTGTATGCTACTATTTGCTGCGTTTTGAAGTGAATTCATTATAAAATCACCACAGTCTCTACTACCCTTAACAACAGAGTGTGCCAGACGTGCTGGTGTTACAATTAATTGTGTACTGTAAATTCACTGGATCATTTAAGGACAAAGAATAGTGTCTTTGCTTAAGGTAATGTTAAGGGGAAAAGGAAGTAAGTACTTTTAAACAATAAAATGTCATTCAAGGGATAAAAAGAACATTTACATACATAAGAATTCTACAGAAAGAGTTCACTACAATTTTTACTATGTGTGCTGAAACAATGGGCTTATGGTGTTTGTTCTGGGAGGAGGACATGCAGGATGTCTAAATCAGAGTTAGAAAGTGTAATTGCAGAATGAATAGGCTTGTCACAGCTAGCACTACCCCAGGAAGCTCAGGTGGCAGCAACAGCAAAGCTGGGAAAGTCTTGATACGAGATTACAACTCACCCTGAAGTTTTCCCAGCCAGGTCATGAAAAAATGCACATTTCCATGTCACGGTCTTGCAATGAACATTCCAACAATAACTCAAAGGATTCCATGATTTTGCTAAAGCGGGGAATGTTTTTTTATGATCAGTTGATAAAGTTATCTCTACCCAACCTTGACGGAGAGGTAAACAGCTTACACACATGCGTGTACCCATTACCACTGACACATTGCAGGTTAATGCAGCTAAAGCCCCTGAATTATTTAACTTCTTAAAAAGGACATTAAAAAGCCCAGAAACTCGCTGATGATATTTCAACAGTAAGGAGATGCATTTTGAAGTTTTCTGTAGCAAAACCTCATCTTACAGCAGAGATCCATTGGGAAGATTTCTGAAATTGTGGTAATTAGCACAATTACTCTTTTAGTATTATGAATTATAGGGGACTGTAAGATCAAACTCAAATTAGTATACTAGACTGAGTCATTTAAGCTGGCATTCAATACATTATGTGGAAACAGGGCAAATGCAAAAATAAGTTCTGTAAAAAGTTCAGTCAATGATATCGGTATCACAGAATTGCCTGCTGTGATCACAGTTTTAGATGAATTCCCTTGCTGTTAATATATAATGAAGACAATCAAAACATTCCTTAAATAAATTTAAAATAGTGAAATAATTCTTGGGATCTGGCTTCGCCCACACACACAGGAGTGCCTTTAACCTATACAGAGAAGAAAACAGATAAGATTCTCATGTGTACCTACATCATTCAGCACAGAGTGTCTTGCTGGTCCATTTTATCTGATTTGCAGTAATAACAGCCTACATGGAACTAAATATGACAACTCCTTAAGAGTTGATGCCATTATTTTGCGAACAAATGAACTAAAACTAACAAGATCCCAAGGTAAATTAAGCTACACTCCGGGTGAGCAGAACTGATGAAAGCTTTTTCTGCAAGCAGTTTTTCCTCAGAGGTCTCATACCTCTTAAGCATTTTTCCTTTCAAACTGTTGCTCCCTGCCCCCAAGCACAACCCTGCAGTAGTTTAAGTTGAAAGAAAAAAAAAATTATAAGAGCCAGAAGGACTTCAGGCTTCTCTCCACCCATGAGAACTTAGTATCTGGCACTTCATATGGAACATGGACCATGGCACAATTGGAAATTGGTTTCGGGGAGCACAGGGGTTTTCTTTTGTTGCCGAGACTGCTGCAGCAGCTGCTGCTGCTGTCAATTTTCTTTCCCCACTGACCCTTGAGGAACCTCAAAACAAGCAGCTTTACTTCTTCCTTTCCATTGTGCCCCCACTGCTGCATTGAGAACCATGAATTCTTAATAATAACACTGATACTCCTATGGCAGATCACACTGTCTCAGGAAATGTGCCTCTTTTTTTTTTTTTTTTTTTTTTTTAAATTACACAGCGTGCATGCACAGTTTTGAAGCCACAACTAGCACTAACATATGAATACAGATATTAGCCTGTTTGCATGGTAGCCACACTGCTCCCAGACCGCCCACCATTCCAAATCTGGAAGGTATCCGATCCTTTGGAAATAAAAATGACACAAAACATGTATTATTATGACTTGTAATGTGCTGTGTTCCATATAATACAATGGATTTCAAATGAGGAAAAAACGACCAGATGAGCCTCAGCACTGAGGCTTACAGCAGGCTGACTATTGAGCATATTCAAATTGAAATAAAGGAAGCTACACTACACAAAACCCAGCATTTTGGGACCAATAAAGATTAGAGCCGGAGGTCGAAAACCAAGCTGTCTGTTAAGCAAGGGCTATTTGAGACACAAATGGGACGTGTAAAAGAATAACACTCCCAAACAAGCCCTCCTGTCAGAATGCGTTTTCATCCTTTTCAAGTTTCTACAGTCCAAACCCTTTCATTTCCCAAGGCTTTTGCTGTTTGAGATTACCTGTAAATTATTACAGACTATCACAGTCTCTTATTAAAAATCAGACAAATGTATGAATAATCTTTTAAAGGGAATACTTAGTACACATAGATTTTAGAAGTCGTATGAGACATCAATAATGATGATGTTGCTACAGAGAAGTCTAAACAAATACAAATTTCAGTGTGAAAGGGGACAAGCAGGAAAGTGCGGTAATTGACGTGTGACGTGTTATCTTTAGCTTAATCCGGAGAAAACTGTCTTTGAATCCAATGTTGGGATATGGAATGAAAATAATCAGAGCCCTTCCTAGCTGATCATTTGTCACACTTGACGATGGGCTTGTGTTTTGCCATTTAGATGATTTCTCTTCTAGGTCAGGTTGGGTCTTATGGCTACTATAAGAACCATGTGTCTATTGATTTCTGGGAAACAGACACACATATTGATCGGGACTAACAACTGGAAAGGTGAGGTGATGGGTTTTACATTGTCAAGCTACCACCTCCTACAGTCTGAGCCCAGGGCCCTCTTTTTCCTTGCTGAAACTTGTTTCATCAGTCCATTCAAGCACATTCTCACACGTGGGCTTCAGATTTCTCTATGGGAAAACAGAAATTGGCTAATGATGCACTTTATTGAAGACCTAATAAGATGTGATGATAATCTCTTATTCTATGAGTTGACATGGCGTTTCTTAACTATCATTATATACTTACAGGGCAGAGGAATTACTCTGATGAAGTGTATGGAGTACTAGCTCAGTATTAACAGTAGAAACAGAACTCCAATTTCACTGGCTGCTGCAAAACTTGATTTTAAAATCCTACATTACTGCACTGACATGAAGAATGATTTCCCCTGCTTTGTATGACAGAGTTTAAGTCCCACACTCTAGAGAGAGAATGACATATTGGTGAAGATAACAACATCAACAGTTTTTCCCTTGGTCAATTGTTTGGACTCCTTTTGCTCTGGCATGCAGTTTTCTCAGGACCAGGGGTTTACCTCCTTGTCTGCAAGGCCAGCTTGCTAAGACAGCACTTTGAGAAGCCTCAGCTGACTCTGAATCTTCTCCAGAAAAAGCTGGAGGAAGCTTCAGCAGAGACTTCCCCCCAAACAGCTCTGCCAGGAAGCCTCACTGGGGGACTCCCTGCTTTCCTTGGGAGCTCCTTTGAGGATAATGCTCTCCAGCATGTTCCCGACATGAGCGACATCGCAGCTGCATTGCAGCCATGGACCCCTCTGATTTGGACGCAGGCCCAGTGTACTGCCTTCCTGGCCTGACCTTGCACCTGCCTTGTCACCATGGACTTGCCAGGTGATTGCTGGTCTTTGTCTGAACCTGGCAATTGTCTCTGGACCTGATCCTGACCATAACTTGATATGGAAACACCTTCTTCAAATACCGGTATTAATGAGAACAAACTGGATGACCCTTGATTCACACAACATGGAAGGAATTTACATTGGGAGAAGTGTTTTGAATGTTTTGAACCGGGTACAGCAAATACTTTTTCTCCAATTAATGAGTGTCTGTTACGTACAAAGTCCATAATCTGGGCATACTCCTGTACTTAGTATTTTTACATTGTCCTCTACATCAAATATATCTTTTCTTAATCTACCTTCCAAGATAACTGTGGTCAGTTCTTTTTAAAGCTACCGTTATCTTCTGAACAATGAGTATACGTGTGTTTACAGAAAACATATCTCAACAAACAGCATTTTAATGCATTTTCTAATTTAGCTGAGAAAAAAAGAATAAAAGATTAAGTGAAGTTTTAATCCAGAGATTCATACAATGCAAATCTGACATGGGCGCTCACTAAATGGATATAAAATCAATAGATGAATCTCAAAATAGAATTGTGAACAGAAAACCATCATTGATCAAGCTGTGAACAACATGAAGTAAAAAAAAAAGTCAAATATCACAGAGGAGAAATTACGGATACAGACAGACCAAGCTGGATCACTTCATAAGCTCAGCATTAAGCAAACTATGTGGACAAAGAAAGGTCAAATACTTGGAAACAAAGAATTCAAACCATATCCTTAAGGTGGGGACAGCAGGCTTGTCCATCAAAGCAAAAACTCTTAACAGGGTTTTAACACAAACTCCTCTGTGGGACTGGAAGAGTATGAAAACTCCACAGATTATTCACAGATAATCCATTCTTTGTTAAAACAAACACACAAACAAATCCACTCCACCCAAAACAGACAGCAACAAACCTGAAACAGATACTGTGTAATGTATTTTTTAATGTATTTGGGCTGCTAGGTGACTGTCAATGAAACAGCATGTACACCTCTTCTTGCTACGAAGAAAGTTGAAAAATGAAAGGAGATTCAAAATAATGGACTGAAAAAGCTGGTTTAGAATGAGCATTTTGAAGGGCCTGAATCTTTAGTTTATCATACGGAGCCCTTCTCAACTTCTGAGTCAAAAGCATTTTGCAAACAGGCTGTCCTGCCGAACCCTAGTTATCACATGAGGGCTCTCTCACAGCGACCAGGCTCCATGAGGCCCAGAGCGCTGCCAGCTCTGGAAGTGATGTTTGGTGTAAGAGTTTGAAAACCCTGGAGTAAAACGGTAAAAAGCAAACTTGGTTACACCCTCTAAATACCTAGAGGGAAAGCAGAAATTTCAGAAGTTATTATAAAACTTCTCACTGTAGCAGGCAAAGCATAAAATCAACCCACCAGTGGAAGATGAAGCCAGGCAATTTTAAGCTAGAAATAAAGTTCAGTGAAGTTCATTAACCTTTGGCACAATTCACTGAGTGTTATGTTAGATTATTTACCGCTAAAAATTTGTATAGTGAAAAAAGAAATTTCTTCTAAAATATGCTCTATATAAACAGAAAATGCTATGCATGTTTTAAATAGGAGGTCAGATTAAATGATTGTAAAAAATCCCTTCTGCCTTTATAATCTACTTTGCAAATAAAACAAAAGATATTGGTTACCCTTGAAAACTACTTGGAAGCTTTAGTGATTGAGAACATGACTGACTTTCCACTTGTACTTGCTATGTAATTTATAAGATGGACACCCCATCATTTCTCTGCAAACAGCACTGGATTCTTGTTTGCTTTTGGATGTGGATCTCAGGGCTGCTATTTTCGTGCTATGCCACGTTACCGGAGTTCTGCCTCTGAGAGGCTCCTTTTCTTCTCATGTTTCACCATCATAATTTTATCGCTGTCCAGTGAACATACATGTTCCAACAGCACATGGCACTGCCAAGCCATGCAGCTGCACAAAGCCCTCTCCTCAGCCTGCTTAGGTTGCATCTACCCATCAATTCCTGGTCAAAATTTGCTTCCTCCATTAGTCCCAAAGAAACAGAATAATTTAGTGCGGAAGGGACATCTGGAGGTCATTTACTCCAAACAGCTGCTCAAAGCAGTGCTAACTTCAAACTCAGATCAGCGCACTCACAGACTTGAAAAATCTCCAGAGACTGGGATTCCACAGCCTTTCCTGCAACGGCTAACTACTCTCACTGTGAAGTATTTTTTCCTTATGATCAGCTGGAATTTCCTCCACTGTAACTTGTGCCCACTGCCTCCTAGATTTGTGCCCACTGCCCACCCCTGATACCGATCCCTGAGGAGCACCACTGACCACCAGGTGGACTCTGAACCACTGACTGTCATTCTGCAGGCCAGTTTTCCACTCACCTCATAGACCAAAAGCCTGATGATGTTCAGGCAAAAAAGACTGGTATGACATTAGTCTCCTTCTTTGGTTTCAGATATTTACAACTGATCTGACAGATTCCTTGGTGTTTTAAGAGTTCTAGGTTTTCACATGCAACCTTTTCTCTCGTTTTACTTTACTTGTTCTGTTTGGCCGAATTAATCCTATAAATCCAATTAGATTAGAATGTACATGTAACTCTCAAATTTATGTTAAGTGAGTGCCTTTTTCCAGTCTGTTTTTCCTACAATGAAATGATTTAACTAAGATTTTTATGTGACTCATGTTATTATCAAGGTTTTGAAGTTTTTTCATTAATATGAACTCAGATAGACCTACTGGTGTGTAGTTTTTAACTCTCCATCTGCACTAAAAGTCTGAGAAAAGGCCACTAGAATTATTTTTAAGAGCCTTTGAAGGATTTACAGTAACTGAGGGTTTTTTTCAGATATTTGTGCTATACAAATAAAGACACTTAGCATTCACTTGAACGTGTTATCTATTTCACCTTGATATTAATGGAAATATTTTTAGAAATATGCTCAATTTGTGCTAAATGAATACGGACCCGCAGGAATCCGTATTGGGACCGGTACTGTTTAATATTTTCATCAGTGACATAGTGGGATCAAGTGCACCCTCAGCAAATTTGCAGATAACACCATCTGAGTGGTGCGGTCGACACACCTGAGGG
>NW_009223361.1:0-6835 GCF_000690835.1 Fulmarus glacialis | reverse complement strand
ACCTTTAAGATCATTGAGTCCAACCGTTAGTCACAGCATCTCTTAGACTCTCGCGGGTGGCAGAGGGGAGGAGGAGTACGGAGGTGCAGCGAAGCACTTCACACTCAGCCTAAGGCCCACCCTGCAGGAAGGGCCGCTCCTCACCCACACCAAATGACCAGACCTGATTTGGCTGCTCAGCAAGTGCAGCTGAGCAGACATGGTTTGATTTGCTGTCCTCTGCAAGAAAGGACATTTGTCCCCAACCTACAAACACAAGCACATGCAGAGGACATTTCTACATGAGTTCGGATTTGTGCTTCAGCCATCTGTGACTGCTGTGCTGGGCTTTCCTTGCTTTCACACAGAGCCGATTTGCCAGGCTGCAGTGCACCACCGCTGCGTGCACCTAATTCAAGTGGGTGTGCTGTAAAGCCCCCCAGGGGACTTTAAACCTGGCAGCCACAAGAGCAGTTCAAGAGAGTCCTCACTCAAACGCCGGATAAGAACATTTACGGAGCACATCATATTAAGATAGAGGTTAGGGACTGATGCTGCTAAACTTCCTCTGCAGCGTTCAGGTTCACCATTTCAGTGTCCAGGGAAACTACTATCGACACCTCCAACAAAACATACTGTAAAGCCGAAATCAGCAACCACCACAGAACTGAAAGCCAGGACAAGAGACGTGTACGAAAAAAAAGCTGAGTTGGAAGTGCAAAGAGAGAGCTTTTTTCCTGACGGGGTTTGATACACAGAAGTAATTCCCTGCCCTTCCCATAATCCACATAACCTCCTACAGGAACAACAAAAAAATAACTGGGTAGACTGCAAGTTTTGATCTAGTTTACAAAGTTGGAAAGATGGAGAGCAGGGAGAGAATCCACCTCTTTATTCCACAGGCAAGAGCAAAGCCACAGTAAGGAGAAAGCAGTGAAGCGGTCTAACTTCCAAGACAGCTGCTTTTCATTTTTTCATCAAGAGATGTCACTTGCAAGAGTTGAAAGAGATAGATTTTCAGCAGCAAACAAAATTTAACAATAGATGTAATGCATTTCTCCCACCACCACCTAAAAAACAAGGGCCAAAAATCCTACACATGGTGGTAGGATCACTATATACTATTCGGTATAAACAACATCCCAAAAATTATCACAGGATAGAGCTCTGCCTACCTCTTTCCAATGCAGGACTATCTGTTAAAGTATACGCTGGAGAGTCAAATCCTTGATATTTCCCTACTGCTACTAAAGCTACTGCTTCTCTCTTGATCCTTTTGATCCCTGCAAGCAATTTTACTTTATCTGAACTTCACTGCTGCCCAAGAAATGAAGCACTACTTGCTATGAATTTTCACGTTCAAAAAGTATTCTGGTGACACCCACAAGACAACTTCCAAATAATTACAGTTATTACTTCCCTCTGCCCATAGCTCTGGTAAAAGCGTGTGCATTCAATCCCATAGGAATTTCAGATGACTGAAGCATTGTATTTCCCCCATGTGTAATAACCACTGCTCTTATATGTCAACTGAACGCTGACTAAGGTCAAGTCTGTTTCCCCTCCCTTTCCACAAGCATTTGGCCCCTATTTAACATTAAAGTTCTTGGCATTCTCTTCACTGGGCAGTCTTAAGCATCAACACAATATGAATAATAGCAAATACTTCATTAAAGCCAAAATATGAATTTTAATCTATACCAGCTCTTACTGACATGATTTATTAAAAAAGACATCCAAAAATCATAGACAATAGGAAGACAGAGACTCTCCTCTCAACATCCGACTTCGCATTATACAAAGGGTGAAGCTTGCTAGACTGAAGTTGTCAGGACCGCCCTTCACAAAGACCAGTACCACATCCTCCTTGCTTTCACAGAGAAGCCCTGTAACAGCACCATGCCTCTTCAACTCTTTACTGCTTTAAGAAAGCAGTTTGATAAACATGTTAAGTAACACAGAACCCTTTAAATGCATACAATTCACCCTGAAGTGTTCCTCTTCCTCCTTTTCAGTTATGTACAGCAAGCTATTCAGCACTTCCCAGTCAGCTATCCAGTATTTCCTCATCAAGAGTCTTGAAAAATAAAGGTAACAAGAAGTACTGTGGAAGGAGAGCAAGGCTTTGTTACCATTTCCCTGGACATAATCAAGGGAAGCACTACAGCAGGCAAAACTTCTGTGAAACAGCAATGGGCTAGACATACTTCTCAGCAGCAGCAAGACGCTGGCTCTTGAAGTAGCAGTTACGACATCAGGTATCTATACAGGTTCAAATTCTGCTAGAGAAGGTACAAAATGTTCAATGTAGCTATGCTTAAGTTGGAGAGGGGCAGGGTATCCCCACAAGGGAATATTCTGGCGCTAGAATTTCTTCTAGCCTAGAAGAAAACAAACAACGCGGGAGGCAGGTCAGGAGGGTGGGTTAAACTGTGCAACAGACAGGCATGCAGTTGGGTGCGCAGGAGAGTCTCGTGCGTGTGTATTGCCGGGCAGAGACATGGCCTCCCCGGGGAGAAGTGCCAGCTCCGGGAAAGGAAGCATCAGGCAACATATATCCAGGCTGCTGCAGAATTAACGGCGTAATTCTCCTCTTGTGGGAGAGAGCTTTCTAAAATGCCTTTCCCCGAGACTTTCATTTTCAGGCTGAATCGAATCTCCCTAATCACTGATTTACAGCTGCAATGTCTAAATAGCACACATTTTTCCTTCAGTGCTTTGAAGACCTATTCCAAGGTGAATTCACTAAGGTCCTATCAAAATATTCGGTCCCTTTTTGTACTAACTACTTCAGCTATCAGCAAATACAGCTGGAATAACTGGGGAACCTATATATTCAGCTGAAGTCACCATCCACTTTGCACTGTAAATGCAGATTCTTTAGTCCTCAGATAAGACTTCAACGAAACCTGATCAGTCCCTTGTTTCTGATATTCTTCTGTACTAGCAGAAACATCCATTTCCTTCCTTGGCTCTCCCCACACTTGCCCTCTACCTAACCAATACTTTGCAAGTAAATCATTGCCAGCTGCCTCAAGTTATGTAGCTGAGGACCAGGCTAGTATCCTCAATGTATTTTATTTATAGGAAGGTATGAAATCTAGAAAGTAAGTAGTGGATCAAAACATGGCCTATATTCACCTGTACTTACTTTTCCTACTTGCTGGGTCATAAAACAGTCATCACCTTAATATGAAAAACAATTAGAATCTATATATTGGTCCCTCTGAGTCATTAGGTGCCCAAACACTTAAAAACTGACTCAATCACTCCTTCTCCTACTTTTGGACGTTTGCTAATACGTTTCTGAATTTGTTTCAACTCTATTCACCTTGCATTTTCCCCATTTTTCTTATCTCCAGAGTTAACTTCAATACCATCTCCTTTGTAAGAAAATGGTTCCGCATCTGTGATCAGTTTATCACACTATCCTCTCCGTTCTCTAAGCAGGCTTGTGTCCACTAGCATCTGAGATGGCGGCTCTCCTGAGCTTTAGTCCTTGCTACAGGATGGGCACAGAACTCTGCGGAGTGAACACGGCATTAATGGCCATCAGCAGAGCAAAGCCACCCTTCAAACCTCTCCCATATTAAGTTGAACTAATTTTGAACGCCAGAGATTGGATATCCCACCTACATCAGCAGGCACTGACACCTGAGCACGGAGGGGTCATCAATTCTCACAGGATCTGCAGCCACCTCCTAAACAATCTAGGGCTCCCCTGGTTGGTCCCTCACATGACCTCACTCAGGCTAGATACCGAAACAACACATTATCACACATGCTTACTTCCACAAGTCAAACAAAACAAACAAAACAAACCAACCAAACAAAAAAAATCAACCTTCACAGCTACTAGAGAGTAGGCACTCTCTACTTCTGACACTACTTCTCCATGCAAACTACAATAAATGGAAATTTTTCACCATTCTTCAAGCCGTCTTCTGCTCTTAATCATCACATTTCATATTCCAGCAAGAAGGAGACTACATATTCTATTTTTCTCTTTTATAGAGATTAGGCAAAACATTCTTCACTTCTAAATCATTTACCAAGATCATTTGCCTCCTCCTCCTGCTTTTTTTTCATTTCTCAGTCAACCCCCCTACTAAGCCATCTATTCAACTAGCACAACAGTCAAGGGCCTAATACATTAATTTTGTCAAATCTGAAAGGCCTCTAAGGACTTCGATCTTGTCTTGTTCACCTCTTCTAGAAACAGTTGCCTCTGGCATCTCAACTTGTTGCACTCTCTGCTTTCAGCATCTTTTACTGCAGTTCAGTTTCTCTAATTCTCCCCCTCATCCACCCCATCCGCCAAGCAACTTTAATCCCTGTAAAGGATGCCCTCCACTCTAGAAGATACACATTCCCTGCATACTACAAGGTACGCTACCCTTTGTGCATACGTACGTCCCCGGAAAACAGAAGACCAACAGCTTGGGAGACGAGTTAAGAATTTTTCTCTTTTCATAAGACTACAGTCTGGTTTCAGATTTTGGAAGTCTCCAGGACAAGCAAAAAATACTTGTTCTAATTTGTTGAGAAGTCAAATTCGCAAGATTTCTCCATCCAACCTACTTCTGCCTTTGAAGGCAAACTTGTTAGTTTCCAAACACACCACATTTAACTACAGCATGAAAGGAGCAAGGCATATAGCATCTATCTTTCAAAAAAAATAATCATATCTTCTGGTAAGACAGATCTCCTAGGTTGAAAAGACATTCAGCAAAATCAGTCTGCAACACTTCTCTTTATTATGAGTGATCAGTACACACATACATAGATAAATCTTCTATAAACATACCTCTAGTTCAGCTTGCAGAAGAAAGATCTCACAAAGAAAAAAGACGTCACTTCACAGAGTATCCATTTACAGATACAGGAATTTTTCTATCATCCTACACTACCTCCTTTCAATCTCCTCTTTGCCACACAACTCAATTATTTTGTAATGCTGAAATAATGACTGAGACAAGCAACTTCATATCCCTTAAACTTATTACAGCTTCAACTCCAGTGAAGTATTTTCTATTAATAAAAGGAAGAAGGGTAGATCGAGACACTAACCTCTGGCTGACAGTTTTTTGGTGTTGATGATTTTTGCAGCATATTCTTGTGATGAACTTTTCTTTACACATCTGCGGACCACAGAGAAGGCTCCCCTAGAAGAAAAATAAAGAGGGTAGGAGCTATGAAACTGAAAATGAGAATACAATAGCAGCAATTTCTATCCCCAGAGCGGACCAGATTAAGGACAGGGCAGAAGACATACAGAGGAGGGAAACAACACATGAGAATCTGATGAACAGTGCATGCTCTCTGATCAGCAAATAAAACCTAGTCTATATGGTACTCAAGCCTCCTGAAGACCCCTCAAGCCCCCTCACAGACAGCGCAGTAAGAACAGCACACTGTGCAGGGAGAGACCATACAGGCACAGAAACAGGTCATGAAGGGATTGATGAACGGGAGACAAGCAGCCCAGAACGACGCTGCAAACACTAGCTGGTAAGTCCATCTCCCGAAGACAGTATCCTCAGCGGCTACATGAAACAACCAGGACTCATTTCTCCCATGATCAAGAAGTTACTAGTTCTCTTACATCTCTCTATCCACCTGCAAAATGGGGATAAGCATGTACCTATAGTGAAGTGAGTAGGAAGCTATTGTACATTTTCTCAGGCTGGAGCTATTGATATTATTACAACTATTCCAAAAAGCTACTTAGAGAAGAGGTCTGAGAGAGAGGGAAGAAGGATTTCTGTGAGGAAGGAAGAGATAATACAACAGAGACCAAGGTGAAAAGACAGGGACTCAAAACCTACAGGACTACACAGATGAGCGCTTGAAAGCAGTCCCTTCTTTTTTAAATAAAACAACAAAACAGGGTGGGAAAAAAATAACAACTGGCTTTACAGGAAAAATCTGAAAAGGGGAAAAGGACAAATAAAAGAAAACTGGCAGAAAATTCCAAGTCCTTCAGACCAGGAACGCGAACCCGCGTCCATGGACAAATATACAATTTGAAGTGTAAGAAAGGGGAACAGAAGCTGCGCAAGGGTCCCACAAGACAGTTAGCCCTACAGAGAGCCTAAAATAGCTTGAATCCTCCCGATACTGCAGAGTCCTGCCTTTTTCTCCCCTTCCTCAACCTCTACATAAACCAATGAGCAGCAAGGTGAGCATCAGCACTGGAGCCCGGGCTTGGTGACACACAGCTGCAGCAGTGTGGGGAGGGACAGGGACACTGGGCTGGAGAGAAGAGATGCAGCAGAGCCCAGCAGTTGCTGCAGGAAGGGAGGGAGGGAGAGAGCAGCAGCACCCAGGAAAGCACCGTCCCTATAATCCTACCCTGGCCGTTGCTACGCTGCTTTCCTGTCCCACAGGGTCCCCCGGCAAAGCCCTGTCCTAGGGTGCAGCAGCAGGTCTGCCAATGCAGAGACAAGTGCGGAGAGAGGGAGGGAAGGAAGAAGGGAGTGAAAAGCGCGGTGCAGCAGCACCTGGTCCTTTCACAGGCACAAGGAAGTGGGGACTAAACCATCGTAGAGTGGCAGTAACAGTGCCGTGTCCCAGCGCAGAAACAGTTGAAGGGAACGGCAACATGTAGCAGGGAGACGATGCGGGGAAGAGAACGTGGCAGCCTGGTCCTGAGGAGAGCAAGGGGGCAAGAGAGGAAGTCTCGGGGTGCAACAGGAGCGCGCAGCCCGAGGCTGGCTGCGGGGACACCCCATCCAGCGGCGCGGACGACCCAGGGGCGCAGAAACACCTTTCCCTCCAGCGGCGATGCCGCTGGGGCGGACGGGGGGTTGGAGAGCAGGATTACAGCGCGGCAGCTAATCCTCCTCCGGCTCCC
>NW_009223360.1:0-1084 GCF_000690835.1 Fulmarus glacialis | reverse complement strand
CCCCAAACCCCGGGGTGGGTAAAGGGAAAAAAGTGCCACCCTGGCAGCCCAATATTCAGCGTTTCCACCCCAAAACCTCTCTGGCCAGGACTCCCCTTCCTCCTTCCCCAGGCATTAAGGAAAAGTGTGGGCTTTGCCCCGTCCCTGCTCCCCGCTGCTCTGCCAAGGGCTCCCGGCACCGGAGCGGGAACTTCGGCTGCAAAGGAAGCGGGGAGGAATTAAAACCATCCAAAACTCTCCAGGCAACGCTTACCCTCCCTTTTTCCCTGTTTTTTTTCGGGGCGGGGGGGAAGGAGAGACACGAAGGGCTGGATGGACGGTACTGAGAAAAGTGAGAAGGTTTTATGCGCTCTCATTAAAAAAACCCAAACCCTGAATTTTCTTTTGTTCGTAATATAATCTATAGCCCAGCTCTGAAAACTTAAGGAAACTACTTATATACCTATGTGCATCTATTTATACAGCCTCTAATTAGCACATATACAGGCGCAGAGCCTTACATGACATTTATTGTTCAGATCTTTCTTAAAAACAATAGATCTCCCGTCAGAATTTCCTATTCCCTGTGCTTCAACTCATCATCTTTTCTACTACGGGGGAAAAACGTGTCAGGATAATCAGCGATTTTCAGCAGCAGTGATTTTTTTTTCGATCGGGGGTTAAAAAAAAAAAAAAAAGGAAAACGAGCAAAGGTAGTATAAACATGCAATTACATTACAAGAGTTTTTGCACAAATGAACTTAATGAGTAAAAAAAAAAAAAATCTGTAGTTAAAGGCTTTGCCCCCTCACTGAACCAGATTAACAGTATTTGTTGCTTTTCTAACTATACAAAACTGCAGTAATGAAAAATAATCTTGACATCCTTTAACTTCCTTAAGGTATCTTTCCCCCGCAGACGCTCTGAGAGCTATTAAAGAGATGAGACGCGGTTGTATTGAACTGTTACAACGTTGGCTTTAATCAAAATTAGATGGAATCGCTTAAAATAATAATTAAGGAAAGCTCTCATTTTTAAAAAAAAATTAATTAGTTCCTAGCATCAGCAAACTCCAGCCTTCCCAGCGCCGGGAGCTGGAGACAGA
>NW_009223359.1:0-2759 GCF_000690835.1 Fulmarus glacialis | reverse complement strand
CTGAAACCGGTCCTCCCTTGCTTTGAACCTGTGGTCCCCCTGTTTTGCCTTTAGAAACCCCAGGCATCCAGGTTACCCTTCTCCCCATCCATAGCTCTAATCTCTAGGCTGTCCTGCCTTCACAAGTCTGTAGACACTTTCTGGGCTATTGTGGAGTAGGACTTGTGAACCAGCGCGAGGAGGTGGGCTGAGAAAGGGAATGGACTAGAGCACAGTACTAGCTTGTGAATAGGGAAAGTTGAAGAGAGGTTTTCGTAACTACAGGAAAGGTGTGGGACAAGTGCTGGCTCTGTGTTTTTTTCTGTCCTCTCCAGGTGGCTAATATGGCCCCTTCTTCTCTGCTCAGGTCTTGTCACCCCTCACCTCATGCAAACATGATGCTATGTAGCCTTCTGACAAAATACAGCAAGCTCAGCAAGCTGAGAGGCGGGATGAGAAGAGTGATCTATGTCTGGGGAATACAAACCCACTCTCTCCCACCTACAGTCCCCACAGCCCCTGTGCTAGGAAGTGGATGGGCCTAGCGAATGCTGAAGTCCCTGCAGGGGATGGTCCTGTGGCCCCCATGGCATGGCAGACGTGGTGAGGAAGGAGTGCAATGTGACCTCTGCAGAATCTGTGGCAGAGGATCTTCATGGCCATTAAGGCTCCTTTCCATGTTCCTGGTGAGGAGGGGGTGCTGACACTGTCACCCATCTCACAGTGTATCCTACAAAAAAAAGATTTTGTTTTTCTCGTTTCTTGTATCTTTACCTAGGCAGGTCAGCGCTCTTGCTAATCTCTCCCTCCTCAACGTTCCCAGTGCCACTGTGCCAGATCTTGTTGCTTATGGTGACTCACAGCTTCAGAACCCATATGGAGACAGAGTACTTGTAGAAGAATACAGGAAAGCAGCCTGTGGAGGCCATGTTCATCTTCCACATGGTCATTGATGCCGCTGACTACTCCTTTCATGCTCACACGGCACACAGCTAAGACTGCATGTCAGAGAAGAAAGTGCTGGACCTAGAAAGGGGTATTATAGGATGGAATTTGGGTGGAAAGGGATGTTATGGGATGTGAGAGCAAAGACACTGGGGTGCAGAACTGGATGCAAAGTCTGGGAGTGACGTGCAAGGCTGTAGGTAGCCCTTGGTCCCTTCTGGCCATGATTTTTTTTTCCCATGACAGGCCCAGGAATTGAGTGGCATTCAACCAGAAATACAGGTTTGTTGCTTGGGATGACTGAGAGGAAGCCTTGAGAATTATTGTGATATAGTTGGACATCCCGTAGGCTCTTGTACTCATACATAGTAATTTTGGATGTTACTTGTTTCTGTATTATGAAAGAAGGGAGCCAAGTACTTGGAGTGAAACAGGAGGACTTCGAAAGGAGGAGATGTCTTTCTACAGCTAGAGTGGAGCCTCTGGGGCTGTTTCTGTCCTTGTACAGATGCCGAAGTGTGTACTTCTGTAGCTGAGTGGGGTAATGCAGTGCTTTTGGGTACTAGCAGGGTCTTAGCTGTTTCCTCTACTAAGCACAATGCTGCTGAAAGTGTGCTTAACCACAGCTCTGGAGTGATAAAGGGAGGGATGTGAGACCCATTGTTTGTCAGAACTGTTGTCTTCCTGGGGGAACAGGTTCCTTCACAGAGATTCAGGTAAGAAGAAGAATCTGTCTAAAGTAGCAGTTCAGATTCAATAAATCCTTTTTCTTCTGGCCAGCCAGCCAACAAGAAATGCATCTCTCCCTTGCATGAGTGGTCAGGGTGGTCTCTCTGCAATACTGCTTTTTACTTTGCCGTCTTTGAATTTTTCTACCCCATCACCACCCCACAAAGGCACATCCTTGCCCAGCCACATCCTGCTCAGATGATCCAATATGAGAAAAATCTCCATATTTCAATACCCTAAAGCATTTTACAGCTGCGAAGCAAACACTTTGCTGAGGTTTGAGAGGACGGAAGAACAGAAAGGGTGTGAATAGGTGGGCTGGATTTAGAATCTGTCTAAGGATCCTGAGAGGGCTTCAGGTTGGTACTGGAAACACACGTGAACTCCCCTTGGATGCTGTGATGCCTCTGTTTCTGAAAGCCTGGGTAAGGGGTTTGGAAAGGCAGTTGTATCTTCTTGCTGGCTTGACTGGAAGAAGCAAAGGAAGATGGGGGATAGCACTGCTGGCCAGCAGGGATTGAGATGTGCATTGCATGCCCTATGGGCCCTTCACCTGGAACACCAGGTTCATGTGGGAGTGGTGCCCCCTACAGCTGAGCTGGGCTGTGAAGTAGTAGCAGCATCTTCTCTCTGTCCATAGCCCAGCAGAGTGCGTAACCAAATCTCTGCTTGGCCACAGGCAGAAACAGACCCCTGATATTTTTCTAGCATAGTGTCTTCCTGAGTGAGTGAGTAGGGTTGGTGGGAGTTTGAAGAAGGACACTTCAGATCACCCTGACATCAGCATCTAAAGGTCCCCCCGCAACCCCCTTTTTGCCATCAAACACCCACCCTTCCTTCCACCTATTCCTCTACCCATTTGTCCTTCCATTCATCCACCAATCCATCCATCCATCCATCCAGCAGGCATCAGGGAGAACTCTGTACTTCTGCTTTCTGCCCTTATCCGTCAGTGAACTTTTGTGCCCTGTCCACATCTGTTTTGATACACTCTGAAGACTCCTGGTCCTGCCCCAGACACCACCTTGCTCAGCCTGTCCCAGAGAGTGTCTCCTCATTCTCACACTCAGGCATTCCATCCTGTGCCCAAGAAGGCTGCACACACA
>NW_009223358.1:1953-9269 GCF_000690835.1 Fulmarus glacialis | reverse complement strand
TGTATTATTTGATACACATCTGCGCCACCTGCCCGCGGTCCCCCAGTGCCCCCACACCTGGTCGCGGCGCTGCCCCCCACGTGGGGACCCCCTTGGTGTAGGAGCCGGAGGGTCCCACGGGCTGGGGCCCGCCTCCCCCCATCTCTGTGTGTATAAGGCACCCCCCTCCCCAGCCCCAGGGTGACAGGTACGGTAGGCAGTTTGGCTGGAGCACAAATACTGCCTTTCTTCACACGCTCGTCACGAGTTAGTAGAAAGCTGGAGCAGCCCAGATGCCTTCTTAGACATCCATTCCTCCTACTCAGCCTCCGGCAGAGAAAAGAAAATAACAGGCAGCACTTCTTTCTGTGTGGGTGGAAGAAGAGAAAGGACTATCGATAATGGATTTGTTGAAGGGACCCTGACTTCTTGGTTTTAATTACTATTTTAGTAGTTTCAGCGTAGCGCTGGGTTGTATAGCTGCCACAGAACTCACTTGGTAGCTTTAGTGCAGTGCTTTTAAAATCCTGCATTCCTGATTTTGCTTTTCAGTAAAATCTTTTCTCAGTCTTGGTACATGCAAAGAACCCATTCGGTAAAACTCAGTTTCCAGAAGAGTGACATGGACTGTGCATAAAATGCTGGACTACTGGAAAAGCAGCATTTTCTATTTGCTCCAGTCCTTCTGGGTTGTAATGGCAGTTTCTTATAACACGTGAACATTTGTAATTTAGAAGGTGGTTGGTTTTTTTTTTTTTGAAGCTGCTAGTGTTTCTTTAAGATGGCTTTTTCCTCTGGATGAGAGGTGGAGTATCATCAAATCATGGGGCTAAATCTTGCAATCAGCACATGAACATAACTGTCCTTTGGAGGAAATGATGCCTTGGTAGGCAAGGAAGGGACTTCTTGTATCAGTGCATCCATCTTCCAACCAGAGCTGCCTTATCAGCAACCCCTCTGGAGGATTCTGTGGAAACAGGATCCCCAAGCCTTTCTTGGATTGAGGGAACTGCTTTTGCAGCGCTGTTTAACTTACTACATATGGCAGCATGTGAGAAAATGTAAAGGTGATTCATATAACTGTACTCCTTGTTTTTCTAGTTATTTAACTGTTCTTTCTATCTGAAATACTGAGTGCAACCTCGCACACAGAGAGGTGTTTGTGTATTGCTAACAGAGATGTGAATGAAAGCTACACAATATGGGGGTATAAATAATACAATTTTTAAGCAATTGTGATCCCATTTGGTTTGAATGAAATTTTCTTCCCTTTCTGGGATAAAAAGCTGAAAAAAATCTTACTGAAAGTGTACTGTCTTTTTTTTTCCTCTAGAGCTGTGTGAAGAAATTCTTCAGCCATGGATGTGTTCATGAAAGGACTTTCCAAGGCAAAGGAGGGGGTCGTAGCAGCAGCAGAAAAAACCAAGCAGGGTGTGGCAGAAGCGGCAGGAAAGACGAAAGAGGGCGTCCTCTATGTGGGTAGGTGGGCAGCAGAGATCACGCTGTTGGTCGGTGTACCCTGACATGCACTGCTGGATCCTCATCAGACATACTCTTCTGCAAAAAAAAAATGCAATCACTCATAGGGGACCATTGCAAAACAAACAAGGGGAGAGTTGTGCCCTCCTCAGCTCTAGTTCTTTGAAGCCAAATGTTGGTTCTTATGTCACTGTGTTGCGCTGGCCATGCATTACTGCTTTGTGGAGCCACATCTGTAACGCCATACTGAATGAGGTCGTGTCGTAGGAGGTGCCTTACAGTACAGGTCGCTAGCTGGCACTCTATTCAAGAAGTTTGCTAGGTTAAGGCTGAAGGGATAGTTGGTACAGTAAAATTAAATTAAAAAAAAAAAAAAGTAAAAGCTGAAGTGGAAGGTAGCTTCACAGCATCCCATAGAACACGTGGGTTTTAAGTGGGATTTTAAGAGAAGAACCTTGAGAGGTTAATTCAGGAACTGAGCATAAGCCATGCTGACTGCTTGGCCTGTCGACAGTAACATTTTGTATGGCAAAGTGTCATCTCCTTATCTTTTGAAATTAAATTCATGTTCTGTACTTACTATTGCATATCCATAGCAGATATTTTTCCATGACCTCTCAAGGAAGAGCCACTACAGTTAATGAGGTAGGGCAGGTGGACCCCAAGGTAGCAAAGCAGTTGTTAAGTGACTTATCTAGGCCACACAAGAGTCTTGCACAGAGCCAGGGATAAAATTCTTTTCAAATGCCAGATCGGTACTTGGATTGTGCGATCATCATCTTCATTTAGCAATTATCAGGCTTTAAAGGACTATCTTGCAAATGCTGCCATGAAAAACTCACAGGAAAAGAATCTGCCAAGACCATATGAATAAGTGGTCATTTAAAAAAAAAAAAAATTACGGATTTATTTCTCCTATTCATCAAAATAAAGTTGGTCTATAAAAGAATGGAGGGGAAAAGTTACTCTTTTCTGTAGGTCCTTTCTTTTTTGCTGATTTTGTAGCAGGTCAATTCTGTAATGGACGCTGTGTGTACCTAGGGAGATGTTCACAGATATCAAAGAGAAGTTAAACAGAGCTGAAAACTAGAGGCGTTTCTTTTAAATGGGAGCACTGAGGTCTCTGCAATTCTGATGTCTTTTCAGGATTCCCTCTGCCCTTGCAGGCTAGTGCCAGTCTGTAACAAATTATTTCTGCTCCAGATAGTTTGGACTACTTGTTTGGAATACGCTTTTCTCCTGCTGAGCTATAGCAAAGCTTGGTGCTCTTGCCAACAGAGATGGCAGTGATTTTGAAAACTAATTGTAAGATGAGTCTATTTTAAAATGAGCGTCTGTTCATTTTCAATAGATCAAAATAGATGTTCTTTCATTGTACATTGTGCTTGATACCGGAGTTATTTTTCAGGGGTGGGGCTTTCTTCTTTATTTTCTGTCCTTGTAGTTCCTGACCATGCTTCTAGAATCATTGATTTATTTGTATTAGAAACCTGCATTGTGTGCTGAATTAATCTTTCGTCTGACCTGTTCTCCAGATGGTAATAATATTTGAACCTAGTTCTGCTCCCAAAGGCAACAGATTTCCTACTGTCTTCAGAGACGCTTTTGCTGAGGTTGAACTTTGGAGGGCAGGCTTGCTATTTATTTCAAGAATAAAATAGTGAGGACAGCAGAGCCCTGAGCTGTGATGGGGACCCGTGCATATGCCTGTAGTAATGGTGAAGGATCCTTCCCACAGCAGATGCCTGCTTTTCAGGGGGAAAGAGCTATATGCGCATTTTCAGTCGTGCTGGTAAAAAAGCCCTTGGTTGGAAGCTGCCTCGAGGAGCTCTGGCAGCTCATGTGTCTGGGTGTGTGCCTGCCCATACCTGCTTGTAGGAAGCCACAGTTTCCCCAGCCGAAGTTTCAACAGGATCGATTAGGGTAAGGGGGAAACGAGGAGCTGGGTGTTTCTCTCTCTGCTTCCCAAGCACACAGCAGGGGCAGCTCTTCTCCTGAGCGTCTTTAGCAAAGGCTGGTGTGATAATCTCTCAGTTCTGTAGGCTGGTAACGGTTGCAATGCAAAAGGTGGTGAAACTCCTTTATGAGCAGGGGAGAGGAGCAGCACACTGCATTACAGCTCCTGAAGGTTTCTCTCTCCCTTTCTCTATGGTTGGATTTTCAGATACGAGTTTCATAGCCAGATTATGCTGTGAAAGCTGCCTGACATCTTGCAAAAAAGGATCTAACAACATTGGGCTGAGAGGGACCGGTTAACTGTTTTCAGTTTTGACAGTCAGCTCCACAACATTCAGCCTTCCATTGCTGCTGGGGAATTAATAAGATGCAAAGTCTTTGATCCAGATCCCCTAGGTGATACGGTCTCCGCTATGAAATCAATGGAATTTAAGTAAATACTGAAAGCATCTGGACCTTTCTGTCCAGGTTGCTGTTAGCTGTTATGTGAAAGATTGTAACATAATTCTACCAAGTAAGAGTTCTGTTAACAAAAGCTACTGCTTGGGATGAAATGGGGTTGTTGTAACATTTCTTTTCTTTCCTTCTTTTTTTTTTTTTGGCACAAGAAAAGTTCCCTTTGGCACAGGGGAAAATTAGAGCTGAGGGAGAGTGATGGGGGTTTTTCTAGGGATTTTTTCCCCTCTCCATGCTGAAGTCTGTTCTTTCTTCTCTCAGTCCACTGTCTTTGTCCTGCTTTTTAATACCTCGGATACTGTTCAATACAGTCTATAGTGTGGTTTTATGCTTTCAGTTATTTTTTCCCTAAATTCCTCTGCTAATGTACTTCAGCATTGGCCAACTGAAATCAGTGGCTCTGTCTTGACTCGTACAAGCACAGCATCAGAACCTTTCCCTATGTCAAAGAATGGCCTGATCATTGATTAGAAAGGAGGACCGAGACTCAGCAGTCTTGTGTCGCATTGTGTATGCCATAAATTTAAAACTGGGTCTCTATGTATCCTTCAAGAGCTGTAGGTGTGAAGCAGCGAGGAAACGAGTGGCAATACTTAACCCCACTCGCTTTGAAACCAGGAACTGAGAGCAAGAAGGATGCTCTTGCATGCTCTCAGTGATGTACTGCTCAAGAGTTCCTGAGCTCTGTGTTGCTACCAGGGAGCTGAAGTTTTTGCTCCATTGACTCTTGAGCGCATGTTCAGTGATCCGGAATGGAAGTTTCCAGTCCGATCATTTTCGATGTGTTATACCCTAGCAGAACAAAGGAATAGTTTATCAGGAGCGGGGTGGCTAGCGGATGAGTTGTTTACTACTCCCTGTGCTTAGCTGGCACGTGGCCTTAGAGTAGAGCAGTGCAGTCATGACCTATTTGGCAAGACCATCCAAATTCCTCTGCTGCGCTCTCTTGTCATAAGGTTTCTTATTTTCCTTTGGTAATAGAAAAGCCAGCGGAGTAGTCAAGCGACTCAGGTCTGTCTGGTGGAATAATGGGCTTCAGTACTTGGGAGCAAGTGTTTTCCTTAGACAATGATTTCTCCCTCCCCTAATTTGGGCTTATGTTTCCCTGTCTTTAACCATCTCCTACTAAATGACCTGAATCTCACAGAGGGCTTGCTTGGAATAGTCTGTCCCTTAAAAAGCCCAGAAATGAGCGTGTTGCAAACTGCTGATACACACTTTCTTTTTGGAATAATGACAGTGATGATAATAAATAATGAAGTGAAGAGAGTTTATTGTATTTTTTTTATAATTACACAAAGGCAAAAATTCTCATTTTGGCTTCTCCCTCCCCTCGCACAAATGTGTATTATAACAAGGAAAAGTAGCATTACCATGCACTACTATTGCTCCTGCATCACCTGAGTAGTGTAGGTCAGTGTTAGGTTCCTTGGCCTTTATATTATCCCTACTCTGATTCCTCTGTTCCCCCTGTTACGCAGGGTATAATGAGCAACATTGTTGATGTTTTGGGAATGCTGGAATGAAAGACAGCTAGTTTCTCCCAGAAACAATGTGGATGACCAGCTTTCCTTCATTGCCAGCCAGAAGTCGTCCTACAGAATTCAACTGTTGTATTTATAGGCCTGTTCTGGCAGATCCTAATGTACTTCTAGATCCTGTTGTAGCTGTGACTGCAGAAACAGCTACTTCATAGAATCATAGAATCATTAAGGTTGGAAAAGACCTCTAAGATCATCAAGTCCAACCGTTAACCCAACACCACCATGCCCACTAAACCATGTCCCTAAGCGCCTCATCTACACGTCTTTTAAATACTTCCAGGGATGGTGACTCTACCACTTCCCTGGGCAGCCTGTTCCAAGGCCTGACCACTCTTTCAGTAACGAAGTTTTTCCTAATGTCCAGTCTAAACCTCCCTTGGCGCAACTTGAGGCCATTTCCTCTCGTCCTATCGCTTGTTACTTGGGAGAAGAGACCAACCCCCACCTCGCTACAACCTCCTTTCAGGTAGTTGTAGAGCGCGATGAGGTCTCCCCTCAGCCTCCTCTTCCATGCAAGTGTGCAGTAGTGGGGCAAATAGTATTGAGCTCTAACATTGCTGTAAAGTCTGGACCACCGCTTAGCTGGTGGTTTGCCAATTAATGGATTTGGCTAGACATATCTCTGTTCTGTATGAGTCTCTGCGAGCCGAGCTTTCGCTAAAGAAAAGCCTGTGCACTAACAGAAAGAGACTAGCATTTCTATATTGGTTGTGGTTATAGCAGTGTTACGTCAGGGTAAGTGAAGTAAGAATGAACTTGCATATGTCCCTCTGGAGATACATGCATTGCAGAGGTCCTCAGGGAGTTCTGTCATACCATCCATCTCTTACCAGCCCTAGGGAACCCAGTACTTGCTATTCCCAGGTTTCCATGTGTTAGTGGCTTGGCTCGCAGGCAGTAACTTCAACAAGATGAATGAGAGATTGGCCAGGTCTAACTGCATTTAAAAGCATATGCTTAATGTTAGGTATTCCGATAGACACACTGTAAGCCTGAAATGGTGTTTAGTCTCTTTCTAGAAGTCGGTAGAACCATCATCTGCTTAGATTCCAGCATGTGCTCAAAGTGCTTTGCTTCCCTAGGTCTTGTGGTGCCGCAAGATTGAGAACCAAAGTCCTAAAACAAGTCCTTAGATATTAACACCTTGGATTTAATAAAACGGACAATTCTTTCAATGGTAAATATTTTCACTGAGATAAAACAAGCTTTTTTTAAAAGAGAAAATCAGAATAAAGGAGGGGGGAAGATTTCTCAGCTGTTTAACTTCTTCATTTGCTAGTTAAAGGAACATGTCATTTTACTTGATGCAACTTTTTTTCCTCTTATTTATCACGGATTATTCTGCTCTAGCTCATAAATAACAGACCCTTTTCAATGCTGTAATCAATCTGATAGTGCCATAAATACATGGCATAAGTTCCATAAATTGGCGCTAGCAGCAAGTAAGACATATTGATGAATGAACTTATATTTTATTTCAGTGTTTAACTGTATTATTGTAAAGAATTGTGGAAAAAGTTGCTTTCTTCTAATACATTTCTGCTCATACATTTTCTTCTAATATATTTCTGCTTATATCAGTTTGTATATGATTTTATACATAGTGTTAAGCTAAAATTATATAGATGTTAGAAATGTAAAGTCAGAACTATAAATTATAATGTCTCAAATACTGAATGACATACAGACAAAAAAATTGCATTACAAATAAGGCAATTTCTGTTTTGATAATAAAAAAAAAAGTCATCCTATGTCAGGCAGACTAGGGTAAGATGATAAACTAGGAGCCATAAACTCTGCCTCTGTAATGCGTAATTGCAAAATGTTAAGCATCGTAGTCCGCGGATGAGTACTAATCCCTGAAATGTAGCCAAATTATAAAACCTGACAAGGGCAAGTAGT
>NW_009223358.1:0-1922 GCF_000690835.1 Fulmarus glacialis | reverse complement strand
GGGAAAAAGACATGGATTTACATTTTCAACAGCAATATGTGCTAATTTGTTTCTCTTCCCAATTGAAGACAGGAGAGAGTGTTCCCTTTCATACAGTATGGTAAAAAGTCATGATATTTTTACATAGGTGTTCCAGAAATGAGTTTGGTCTTCAGGGTGGCAGAGTTACATTGCTTACAGGTCTTGCGTTACGTCTCAGTCTAGTATTAGCTCTAGGCTTCTGTCTGCAAAATCTCTACATAAGTTGTCGCACGTGCCTGTGACAAGGAGGACACTGGATGCAGCAGACCTTCGGTTTGACCCCGCTGGCATTTTCATGTTTGAATCCTATCTAGTGGTTAATATTTCCCTTTCAGATTAATTTTTGTCTGACTCTGGCTAACGCTATCAGCTCCCCATGATTTTAACCTCTAGGTCTTTCCATAGTTCAGTAACGGTTGTTAACCCCTGCAAACTGAGATCTGGAGAAGAGTTGTAAGATGAAATTGTAAGGATCTTCTGGAAACTTTGGCTCTGATCTTCTGCAAATGCATGCATGAGTCTCCTCAGGACGTTAACAGTAACATGGTTTCCAAGCAGTCATCCATGTGAGTTTGCAAAGTGGGAGGCTTAATTAACACAGCTATTAAGAAAATGGCAAGGAAGTCAGTACATACAAGAAATAAACTGCAGAAGTGTTTCCAGTATTATTCACCTTTCCACAGTCAATATGCATTCATGCAGTTGCTCTTTATTGATGGTTTTGCCCTTTCCCTTAGATTGAAGTCTCTTGAATTAATTTTAATAATCTTAGGAAATACTATATGCAACTGTATGTAATCAATATATTCATCCCTCTTTATCATCCATTTAGTCTTTACCAGTACTTAAGAACATACATTTTCAACCTAATATTGTTCTTTGTTTAGGTTCCAGGACCAAGGAAGGAGTTGTTCATGGTGTCACAACAGGTAAGACGATTATCTCTTAATTTATTAACTTAATTTATTAACTTAATTTATTAACTAAATTAATTAACTGCCTCCCTACGTTTGATTAACCAACCATTCAGCGGTTAAAATTTCTGTGTATTTTTTTGAGAGGACTCCAATTCATGAACGATAGAAAAACACAGAAAAATTGAGAGGCAGAAAGCAACATTCATTTTGTCAAAATGCATAGACTGTTTTACAGTCAAATATGTACATTTAATACAGTTATTTCTGTGTGAGAAGGGTTTTTTGAGGGATGTTCTGAATCAAAGTCAAGCTGTACTAGTATGAGCCAGGGGACTAATGAAACCGGATTCCTAAACAGAAGGAAATAACTTGCTTTTGTGGAAATAGATAAATCAAGGGTCTTTCTGTTGTTTGTTTATTGCCAAAGGTGAAATATTCTGTGCTGCAAAGTTATAAACTAGTTGGCGTAAAAAGGTGAAGTCTTTCTTAATTTTTTTTTTTTTTTGGCTATGAAGAACTTTGACCTATAGGAACCGAAAGCCCGGCTTGGGTGCCCAGGTTTGTCTCCTTGTCTCCTGAGGAGGCAGAAAAGTGGGATCTGGAGGTGGGAGTGAAGGAGAGGAATGCCACTGGAGGAGGACTGTGGAAGGCAAAGCCGGGAGAGACTTGGGCGTATGTCAGGAGGGCTTTAATCTGCTGATTTGGGAGCTCACAGTCGGACAGGACCGATGCTAGCAGGGGAGACAGGAATTACTGCAACGAACGGAGGAGGGAAAATAATGTAGAAGGAGCCTCCTTCATACGGTCGGGACTGGAAGAGGTGGGGAGAAGGGAAGAACCGCAGGGGGTGTTGGCAGTTAAGGCAGGTGAGGTCAGCAGCGTGTCCGTGCTTGAGCCTTTGAGACTGGCCACAGCGAAGCTGGGATGCGAAATGGAGTTTCGCCTCCGCAGTCGCTAACTCAGCCCTGCCCTACAGTCGCTGCT
>NW_009223357.1:0-9144 GCF_000690835.1 Fulmarus glacialis | reverse complement strand
CGGCTGCATCCGCAGCCCCTCCCGGCAAAGTGCAGCAGCAAGGGCCGGTCTGCCCCGCACCAGCTGTTACCGGGGTGGGAGGTCGCGGTTAGCTCGGCTGACATGTGGTGTTTGTGTCACATTAGGCACTGGGAATTAGCGGTGACACTTCGCTTGGCTGGGTTAAATATTTTTCTGCTTTGGGCCCTGTGTTTGCATAATAAAGATCAGCAAGTCACATCTCCTGCTTTCCCGCTATACCAACAGCCTGATGTCCTTGGTACCTGGCCGTCGCTTCCTAATGTACATCAACACACGCTGATATACAGCGAGGCTGATCTTTGACTCGCCTTTGAAACAGCGACGCATTTTCTCAACAACAAATTATACTTTGACATTAGAAGGTGGCAATCTGTAATGGATATCGCAATCTGAAGATTCAAAGAGACTATTTGTGATCTTTGTCCTCAGCCGAGTAAACTGGAGTCTCTCTTCCCTCTGCACGTTATTTGATTGTGGTACATAACCTTAGGATGTACTAATAATCATTAGTCAGAACTGATATATCCTTTACGGGCCTGCCCTGCCTAGGAAGGGAGATGTTCTCTAGAACAGCAGTAAATCAGCAAAACATGCACTTAAATATACAGTAAAATGTGGTTTGAGACGTGATCCTTCATACATCACATAACGAAATGCTTTGCCGCGAGAGTCGCACAGGCGCTAATGAGAAAAGAGGGCTGCTGCGACGAGACCTGCGAAGGGGCAACGATTCGCCGGCAGGAGGGAGCCGGGAGAGATCCCTGAGCAGCTCACGGTCCGAGGGCCGTTGCGACTCCCCAGGTCCTTCTGTGCCCTCTCGTAGGTGATGTGGTGCCTTGGAGACGCTGGCAGGAGAGCGGGGAGGGGACAGAAAGGAAGGGAGCCCTGCAGGGCTGTCCAGACACGATGACTTTCAGACTGAGCCTTGAGACGACGGCAGGGGCAGCGGAGGGGGTCCGGCTGGCCAGGAGGAGTGAGGGGGCTGTTCACCAGCTGGGCAGGTCGGGTCACGACTTTGTCATTGGTTTTTGCAAGTGAGCAGCTGTCTTTTTGCAGCTGAATATTGCAGGAATGGTTAGAGCATCTCATCATCTTTTTACAGGCATTTCTCATTGTCATTTAAATCTAAGTGAATAAATAGCACATGCATCTGCAGCTCCGCCAAGGAGCTGGCTGAAGCAGGGGCAAACCCTCAGGGGTGAGGGAGAGGACGAATCCTCACCCCTCAGCAAGACAGCCCCGGCGTCATCCCCCCGGGCTGAGTTTGCTGGGGGATGCGCTGAATGTTTTACTCTCTGGGTTCCTGGCCTTGCTGCTTTGCCTCCCTTGGTTTGTGTGGTCTTAAGTAATTGCAGAAACCGTGCCAAAAGGGCTGGCCAGGCCACCCAGCCAGATCTCCGTAATGCCTGGGGCCTCGTCCTGCATGCTCTGGGGGAGGCACTGCCTCTGCTGAGAGCCTGAGCTTGCACGTCCCTGCTGCCCGTGATAGCTGGGCCCACGGGGCCCTGTGGCTTCTCCTGTGAGTCTCGTCACCCATTTTGGAGCTGACCACATCAGTTGCATGTTTGGCTTTTTTGATTACTAGTGACAATTCAACCAATGCGGGAAACGTCCACGATAACTTAACCAAGCTTTGGGCCAACTGCGTTGCTTAATGCAACCTCTCCACGTTACATTTAGTGCCATGCTCTCCTAACTGCAGTTGGGATGGGCATCTTTAACAGAGCAGATGCAGCATTGCATGAGACAACATCTTCTCTGAAGCAGAGGGGGATCAGATTTGTGGAAGGGCTTGATGATGGCCAAAGCTGGTTTCAGATACCATGGAAAAGCAGTAAGAATCAGCGATGGTGCTACATGCTCAATGTACAGGACTGATGGTTTAGGGGCAGCGGTTTATATTTTTGTGGAGCAGAAGGAAAGCAAGAATCACAGTGACACGAGACGGGAAAATGAGTATGCAAGTAAGGGCGTGATGAACGGGCATGTCTGTATGCAAGTTAGTTATTTCTAAATCTTCTTTTTTTTTTTAGTTAGGATAGCTCAAGCATCATAATGGCATCAGAGGATTTAAGCCATAGGAGATTTCACTGCCAAAACTGTGTTTGATGCCTGTTTGGCTGGTGGGGAGACAGACTCAGTATAGGTGTGCATTATTGCTGAGTGGGAGCTGCTTTCCACACCTTTGGTCAGTAATTCTGACCTAAAGCCCTGTCACTTTGCTGAGGGATCGCAGCCTAACGTGGGCCACAGATGGCTGCAGGCTGACCGGCACTGGAGGAACTGAGATCCCCTGGTTGCAGCAGAACTTCTGTGACCAACAGAGTCCTGCACCTAGAGAGGGAAACAAGGCAAGTCTTTCACCTGTCCCTCCACTAAATATTGGAATGACTTGTGCCTTTCTTTTCCTAATTCTGTCATTTTTTTCTCCTAAATCTATTCCAAACGTGAGCACAGATGAATTTCCATACAAGGTGAGTCACTTAAGAATGGGGGTGTTTGAATGGTTTGCCTTTTAATAAATTAATCAGTGCTCATGTTTTTAACAGCCTTAAGAAGAGATAAAACCTCTATCCCTCTTGTCATGGCAACTACAATAAACGAAACATCATTCAGAAGTCAAGAGAAAAAACACAAGCACTTTAGGTCTCAGCCAAGTCCACAAAGTAGCAAAACTCATTACTAATTCAAAGGAGCTGTGTCCCTCAGAGCTCACCATTACAGGTTTTACTACTACTAATACTGGAGCTGCATAAATTTAACAGAAGGGAGAGTTTGGTAGAAGGCAGACTGGTGTTGAAGTGCCGCTATCCTAATCAAACATCTCCATGAGGCCTTCACGTGCTCCGGTCAGCCTGGTAAGAAGCGGTGCTGGGTTGTGGGGAAAAAGCTGGAGAGAGGAAGGTTACGGTTTTATAGCTATAGCAGTCTGGTAACATAAAACCTAGAGAGAGAGTGGAAGAGGCCATAGGTATTTGTAATTTATTCATAAACAGCCATGCCATCATAAGAAACTTTTTAAAATAATATGTGATAGTTCTTTAAATATTTAAGAGTTTGTTGACCTATTTTCTCAGTTCATTAGGATTTTTTTGGCTGCATTAACAATGACTTGAATGCAGTCTGCTTTAGTTGCTACACAGTTCAGCTACACTGGCTTACAGAAACATGATTTCTTTCTAAGGCACATGACCCAGGAGATGAATGCCATTTTAAGTGTCTAGACTTGTACTTAAAAACCTGTAGACTTCCTAGTCGGTAGTGCTTAAGCTCAACTTATTGAACATAAACCCATTCACCTAGCATCCTTCTGAGTCCTAAAACAAATGTCTTTTCAATTACAGCACTACCCTTGGTTACTCTGCAGTGGAAGGGCCATGGTGTGGCCACCCTTCTCTTCAAAGAATGCAATGGTGAAGACCATCAAGCTCATCTCTGCAAGCTGGATTTGTGAGTACACTTCTTTTCTTACTCATTTATTTTGCCCAACGCAAATTAACTCAATAGAAATTTGGCCATGTGTGTAGCGCAAAGCATCATGTCACTAATCACAGTACAGTAGTATGGTCAGAAACCAGCTCTTTCTGAACACTAATAGAAGGCGCTGTTAGCAAAAGATGCGCTATGGTCATCATGCTGTAGGGGTTTGAATAGGAGAACTCACTTATGTCCCACTTGTCTCCTCTGAAGTCAATGGCAAGGTAAGGGAGGACGTGAAAGCAGAGCTTTGACTGACTGTCAAGCGTGGAGGTGGCCAGCTAGTTGGAGATGGCCACAGGGCCCTCCTGACAGAGGGGGAAGTTGGCAGCAGGAAAGATGTGTGAGCCATCAGGGTCCCGTCATTATCTGCTTAGCTCAGGGAGGATTGCTGCGGGCTGCAAAATAACTGCAGCACCAAAGTTTAAGTCTGCCCCCCATTACACAGCTTGGGGACCATCTGAGCCCCTCCACCCTAGAAAAGGACACCAGAAGGGGTGATTCCTGCTCTCCGAAAGGCTCTAAAATGTACATCTCAAGAAGATCGTTATCAGGACTATTTCTGGCTCTCTCAAAGCTGCAGTAAAAATAAACCTATACCCTTGCTGTTGTCACCTCTCCTTCTTAGAAGGTGTCAAGGATCTTCATGTTTTCCAAGGGCTGTTTTAGTGGCCTCCTGCAGAAAACCACACGGTTGGAGAGAAGTTTGCACAAACTCAGAGTACAAGGATGCTGTTAACTTTCCACGCAGCCTTTGCTGGGGATCTCCAAAGTGACCTGGGAAGGATACTTCTCAGTGCGTGTTTCTGCACAGTGTTACTGAGCTGACTCGAAGTAAAAGACCAAGTAAATGCTGGCTGTCAGGCTTCAACAAGCTTCCTCATCAGGTGCAAATGGACAGGAAAGGTTTTTCTTCCATTTGCACCTGATGAGGAGGCATGTTTCTCCCCCAAAAGCTGGTGTCCGCCACCCTGTGTTTCGTTCCCGTAGATCAATTCAGCGTTCTTTGAATCAATGTTCTCCACTAATGAGTTACTGCTTTTTATTTTCAAATTGAAACTTCAAATCTACCAGCAAATATTTTGTCATCTGAGAGATACCGAGTGCACAGAATCAAACCTGTAAGCTCCTGAATGAGAATGGTTGGGTTTATATCAGGCGTTTCTAGTTCCTAGAAAGAAATATAACAATAGAAACTTTTGCTGAGATTAAACAGGAGACAATACTACAGTGCGGAGGAAGAATTTCTATTTCTGGCTACACCCTTAAGGCAACAGAGGAAGTGTATGTCATGGCTGCAGTGACAGCTAATGAGCAGATATACAATATTAATTGCGGTGAGTGTAACACACTGAACGATTTATCAGCTTCTATTTTCTTAGCAGCTGTAGCTTAGGTACTTTCGACTAGCACCTCTGTCTGAACTGGCTGCTTCGAGTTTGTTTACCTATCTGGCGGCAGACAGAGGAACTACCCCACCGCTTCCTATAACCTCTGCTGTGCAGTCCGGGCTATTTTCACCTACACCGGCCGCTGTAGCCCTGCTTTTGGCCTTGCAGATGTTCAGATGATTGTCTTCTTCCCGCTGCTTGAGGGGCTGACCCAGTTGTACTCGGCTTGTACCAGCACGAAGCTGTTCTCCCGGATCTTTCGGAAGTGCATCACCTCCCCGTTTTCCCTGACGGCGATGACGTCGGGGTCCGGCTCGCTGAAGGAGACCTCCGTCCGCTTGTGGCAATGCTGGGCACAGACGCAGCGCACGGCAGCTGCCAGCGCCAGGCCCAGGGCGGCGGTGCAGACCAGGAGGATGCCGAGTTGGGCTGCTAGGAGTCGGGTCCCTCTGCCAGGGTCTTCCCCCTTCCCGGCAACAGCAGATTCGGGAGCTGGTCTGGTCACCCATGGCAGGGTATTCCCACCCGCCTCTTCCTCCTCCTCCTCGCCCCTGGCGCCTGCCTCCTCTGGCTGCGGTGCCAGCTTTCTTTCCGCCATTTGCCTCGAAGCCGATGACAAATTGCCGGGAGCGTCGGCATCGCCAAACCAGGCTGTTGTCGCAGCGGGGTCACCCAGGTGAGTGTGTACGTGCGGGGCAGAAGGAGACGCTGTCGCACGCGGGGAAGCTCTCGAGACGGCCCCGCTCTCGGTACTGGCCTTTGAAAGCAAAACCACGACGAGGTGTGAGGTGAGGGAAGAGAAAGGGGGCTGATCAGGTTCTCACTACCTACGTCACGGTACAGTTCAGCTCTGTATTTCTGACACCCGGGTGTCCCCCTGGCCTTGGAATAACCCTGCTCCATCCCCTGGTTACTCAGTAGCTTTTAGAAAACGAGGCAGGTTCAGCCCCGCTCCACCCGTACCAGAATTGCCACGGGAGGGACGTGGCACGGGGACTCGGTCCCAGGGGGGCAAGGCAGAGCGGGCTGAAGGGGCAGAGGAGAAGGGCACAGGCGGAGAGGAAGGTCACTGCTATGCCTAAGTAAAGATCTGCAACTCCCATTGTGGTGGCGCTGGTGGTATTTTTCACAGGCATTGTTACCACAAAAAAAATCACTTAATAAACAATTCCCGCCTTGAGTGATGCCAGGGTCATAATGAAAGGACAGGCGTGATCTTCCCGGCCAAGCTTCATGTTTAGGGTCAAACCGGGCCCACTGGGATTTGGTATCGCCCTTCTGAGGATCGAACCGTGGAGCGGAGGGACCCAGGAGACATGGGATGGCCTTTGACATCAGCAGTTTTGGGGCAGTCACATACAACCTGTGAACTCTCCCCAAAGCCCGTCTTGCTTTCGCAGGCTACGCAGCCAGTTTGAAACCTGCTGTCTCTCAGAGTTGCTTAACCACCTATTTTAGTGAGCGTGACTGTTCTTGCGTGCTCCTGTTCCTAGGGGCTCTGCCTGGTGCCACGCACCTTATTTTATCCGTCACAAAATGACAGCCACTCCATGCCAGTTCTGCAGCCCAGGCTTTGCTGCAGATACCATCCAAGACTAACTGTGAAACAATCATACAATTTAGGAGGCCCCCAATGAATTTTTCCATTCCCACTGTGCACCTGAGCCCCCATCCAAAACCTGCAAAATGTACTGGGGTTTTTTCTTCGGCTCCACTGAGATTTGGATCTGGCCCTCAGTAGCTGGCACCTCTCCAGCCTGCCCGGCCCAGCAGGCTTTTTCACACATCCGTTAATTACACCAGAGAAACTCTCACCCTCTACCATCATCAGAGATTTCTAAAGCTTGCTGGGAAGACAGTGTGACAGGAGCACAAAGCTGAGGTAGGAGCCCTGGCAAGCTGTGAAGCAAAGCAGGGGAGGGTCAGAGGATCCTTTGTGGAAGAGACTGTTTCTGAAGGTGTTAGTAAAATACAATAGTAAATAAAAGACTTTCAGTGGCTGAACTGCGAACTGTAAAGTAGCTGGCTGGCAAAGTTAGGATTGCATGTGTACGGATCACTTGCCCTCAAAATGCAAACACCATACTGTAGGGATATAGTGCAGGATTTGGGACTTTGGGATAGAAAATGGAATTGCCTCACAAGTCCTTGCCCTATCTCACCTCATTTCTCCTTTCTTTTCGTCCTACTTCTCTCTTTTCTTGCCTCATTTCTCAATATTTTTATTTTGTTATGCTCTTCTGGTCTTGCCTTGCGCAATAACTCTTCCTTTCCTTTGGTCACCATCTTCTGTCATTTCTCCACTTCTCTCCATGGCTATGATGCTTGTGTTACACATCTCTCCTTTACTTGTTCTCTGTCCTCTGCTCCTTCCTAAATATTTCTGCCCCATTTCCTGCTGTATGGCCCCTTCCTCTTTTATTTTCTGTGAGATTACTTCTCTTCCTCCTGTGGCATCCTGCAACCCAGATCTAATTCTTTATTTTCCTTGTATTTTTCTTCTCTCCGTCCCCTGCGTATTGGACTTCCCCTGCTAAGCCTGTACCCCGTGTCTCTAAGCTATCCCTGCTTTCCAGCTTCTCCACTAGTTCCCATCTGAGCATCCTCCTCTCTCCTCTGCAGCCCTGGTATTCTCCAGTTTCTCTCCCTCCCCTTGCTCTCCTTTTCTTTCTCTACCTAATTCCTCACAGGCCCTTTCCAGCTTCCACATCTCCTTCCGTACGTAGAGCCGCCCTGCTCCCCCGAGGCTGCAGTCCTTTCACACCTTTCTGGGCTTCCTCTCCCAGCCCTTCCCGAAAGGCGCTCCTGCCCGCTCGTCCCATCTGCCAGCTCCTGCTCTTCCAGCTGCCTCTGGTGAGTGCACCCCATGCCTGTGGCTAACCCATCACCACCACCACCACCACCACCACCTCTGCCTTTCTGGTCCATCCAGCCTCCCAGGCTGACCCTGCCCTCAGAAAGCACACGGCTTCCTTGGCCACCCCCAGGAAAGGTGAAGTCTTTGACCTCCGGTGAATGTCATGGGTGGTTCCTATCCAGCACCTCTGGAAAGGAACATCTCAGCCTTCCACGGGAATAAAACACACATTTCCAGCCCAGTAACATCCAGCAGCCTGTAGTCATGTCTACACATGGAAAAGTTATTTTAGATGGTCTTTACAGCGGGACTTCTGAAAACCCAGGCAGCGGGCTCAGAAGGAAAACAAAAAAGAGATATAAAAACCAATTCCCAGTTAAAGTAAAAAAATTAAAACTCTTAACAGTCTCAATGTAGTTTTAGTCACTTATGAGACCTATGTGGGCTGCTTGGTGCTGTGATGAAGTAGAGAGCTTTTATCCTCATCTTCTCTTAGGCCTTTCTATCTTTGGAGAAGACATCGTCCCCGTCCCGCTGCTTACCTGCCCGTCTCCTTTACACGTCAAACACGAGCGTGGGGTGGCAGCGCTGGCACCGCTTCCTGCTCTACGGTGTGGACAGAGGAAAGCCCGGGTTAGTAAGTGAGACCTCTCGCTGCGGCTCACAGGAATACCTGGGCTCTGCACTGCCGGAGAAGCGTACCGCGTGCTAGAGCAGCCTCAGGATGCACGCAGTCAAGGCAGACCGAATGGGGCCGTATTTTAATAACACCTGATTATTTATTCCTCTCCCCATCATTTTCACCCACAGTGTAAAACGTTGCACGAAAGCTCATGCGGCCCAAACCCTCTAAGACTTCTAAGCAGACGTCCTCAAGCCCAAATTTCGTAATTGCTTTAAATCCTTTCTTCCTTTTCCCTGCAGATGGAGAAATCTCTCTGCTGAATTCACTGTTTCTTTGAATATTTGCATGTGCTTTTAGAAAAATATTGTAGTAGTCAATAGTTTTTATCACATTTTTCATCCACCTGGCCAGTCCTCTGCTGGGCTGAGCAGCACAACGTCGGGTTTTTAAGAGTTTTGGATTTTTTACCTGTCACTGTCACGTGCAATCTCCAGAGGATTATTTCTCAAAATTTTGGCAAGCAAACACCCTCTCGCCTCCCCCCAGCTGCAGACGCCTTCCTACATGGAGCCTTGCTCATCCGCAGGGAAACTACTACTATTTTTCTTCCCCAGAAGGGCTGGAAAAATAGCTCTTCCCGCTGCCTCGTTTACCTGTCGGAGGTGCTGTAGCTGGAAGCGTCATCCTGGGAGAGGAACCCTCGCAAGGCGTCCGCCGTGCCGGGGTCTCGGGTGGGGAGGGACGGCTCCAGCCCCCGGCCGCTGGACTCGCTG
>NW_009223356.1:1182-1781 GCF_000690835.1 Fulmarus glacialis | reverse complement strand
GGCTTTAGGGAGAACCCCCCTATAAACCCCTGTTTATAGAATCCATACGTCTCATTTGCTCCCCAAAGCCTGGAAGCGACGGTACCCCAAATCCCTACCCCTCCGCAAAATCCCGCCCCTCCGGGAAATCCTAGTTTAAACCCAGCCTGCGATCTCGTCTCCCGACGGGGAGGAATTCCCCTATTTATTATTTTTAACCTTTTAAACCCAGCGCCCCACAGAGATTTTTTTAAATTCCAAAATTACGTCAAAGTCGAACCAGCCCGCCCAGAGCTCCACGCAGAATTCCTCACCCCTGATTTCTCTTTTTACCCCCCATCCTATTTTTTTACACGGCTCCTCCGAACCTCCACCTCGATTTTAGGAGATTTATCAACTCCTGGAGTCGCTTTGTGCCCGTTTAAAGCCTTAACGACTAATTCAAATTAGCACTGCGATGACACCGACGTCTCCTCCCCGCAAGGCATCTTTTCCCAAATAATATTCTTTTTTTTTTTTGGTGCGCAGAGGGGGAAAAGAAATGAAACGCGGTTTCTGCGAAGAGAAAACACTGCCCGGATTTTCCGGACGCTGAAGCGGCACCGGCTGGTCTTTTTTTT
>NW_009223356.1:497-1167 GCF_000690835.1 Fulmarus glacialis | reverse complement strand
TGTCGGCTCATGCTTTGCCATCGGTAAAAAAAAATGCCGGAGAAAAGGGAAGCACCCGCTGCCTGATCTCCCTATTACAGCTACCCGAAGCAAGAGCCTGACGGGGGAAAAAGCCGTCGGAAAACGAGCCTGGAGCTTCTTTCGGTGTTAATTAAGGCTGCCGGAGGCTGAAAACTTCACGCCTGAATTATTTCAGCCCTTCGCCTCTGAGGCCGGGATAGCAACAGCAAACAATCGAGGCCGGCGTTTCTCCGGTAATAAAAAAGGATCCGGGGAAGAGTTTTACGCCTTGCCAGAAAACCCAGGGCGACCCGAGCTTGCGATGCAAAAGAAACCTCCCCGCACGTTGCCGTCGCGCTCCAGGCTGCGGCAGGAGCCCTTCCCCCGGGGCGGAAAGCTCCGCGGCCGGTGGTTCTTACCCGTTGCTTCGATGTACTCGATGCACCTCTCGATAAAGATGGGGATGGGTTTCTCTGGAGTCACTACGTTGGTCAAAGGCACCCCAAAATAGTTGCTTTCCCACGTCGTCTTCGTGATGGACGGCCGAGGTTTGGCCTTTGGTTTCTGCGGGAGAGAGCGGAGCGGAGTTGAGGCAAATATCCCAAATACGGCCGTTTATTTAGACATTTAAATCCGCAAGTTGACCCGTTACCACCGAAATAGGAAGGAT
>NW_009223356.1:0-435 GCF_000690835.1 Fulmarus glacialis | reverse complement strand
TTTTGGCACAAGCCGATCCGAAACTCCCTCGAAACTCCGACCGAACCGTGCCGAGCGCGGCCACGGGTAAAGCCTCAAACACGGCGACCCGTTTGCTGGAATTCCCAGCTGGGCCAGATCCAGCGGGAGCCGAGGGGGGAAAATCCTCCCGGAGATGCTCCCGCATCCGCAGCATCCTGACCGACAGCCGCGAGACCCGGATAATGTGCCGATTCCAGTGGATTGCTATTTATTCAAGAAATCTATTATTTATTCCAAAGCATTATTATTTATCCCAATGAATTATTATTTATCCAAATGCATTATCATTTATCCCAATGGATTATTATTTATCCCAATGACTTACTATTTATCCAAACGCATTATCATTTATCCCAATGGATTATTATTTATCCCAATGACTTACTATTTATCCAAACGCATTATCATTTATCC
>NW_009223355.1:13331-14398 GCF_000690835.1 Fulmarus glacialis | reverse complement strand
CACATCCACAGCCTTTCCCTTATCCACTACATCTGGATGAGCTGAATTTGCACAAGAAGAACCTGTTTGTCTGCATAAGCTATGGAGTCTAAACAATGAGATGAAATGTAGAAGTTTGCACAGTAAACATCTGTATTTAGCCAGATAAATCTGACACCAAATTTTTCTCCCTCTTCTTCTTTGGATTAAACTGTATAATTTAATTAGTAATTTCCTGCCTTTAAGATGTTTTGCTACCAGAAGAAACGTTGTTAACATGTATATATTACGATACGGAACAATCAAACAGTGCTTTTACACGAATTGTGACTATTCCCTTTACGTGAAAGAAGTTCAAATATTAAATATGACACAATTGATAACACTTGAAATGAGTAAATACTATGCCCTTCACGCTTTGTTTTATGCAGGCTGTTTCTGGGCATTCTCACACTTATCTGTGTCTAACAATGGAATACTGACTGGAAGATACTGGGTAGAGCAGAAGAATTATATATATACCTTTATATACTTTCCTGGCCATACTCCTGTTTTGCCTTCCAGTATAGAGCAGAGAGACATTGCTGATTGCGTAGCATGTGATCCTCTGTAATTCCATATCCTTCTTAGCAGAACTGGCATTTACTCGTTGTTTCCTCTATTAAATATAAGTATTAGGTTGCATTTCTCTGGTTGTCTGGAGACTTCGTCATCTCTAGATAATGCCAGTAGTTCTGAGAGTACCTTATGCACCTAAACAAGACCCAGATCACAACAAATATATCATCCTTTCTGAGACCCTTTAAATGTTTATTTTCATTATTAAGGTTGCATTTTTACTCCTTGGTTGCTAATATGTGACTAATATGAAAAAAGTTCCTGGTATACGATGGCAGTAAATCTTTTTAGTGAGGACTGGTACAAAAAGACCATTTAAAACTAGCATTGGTTAGTAGTTTGGTATCAGACCAAGCCTTTCCTTGGTCCTTTGTTTGCATCTGACTACTATGATCCTTATAGGATGATTTAATGATGCTTTTTTTGCCCCTCAATGGTTGCCTCTTACTCTTGTTACATCCTTTCTTTCT
>NW_009223355.1:7900-13300 GCF_000690835.1 Fulmarus glacialis | reverse complement strand
CCCTACACGTATGTGCTACACTTTTTAATTCTTCCTTAATAACCTGACCTTAGTCCTAGGTTCTATATTCCTCATTCTCATGTCGGAGTTCTACGGAGGGTGCATGATTTAGTCAAACTACACTCTTGGTAGTGTCCCTATTTTTCTGTCGCAGTGAGATAATTTGTAATTATGCCCTTACTTTTATTTCTTTAAAGGTACCAGCTCTCTTTTATTCTTTTGCTTTTGGTTACTGTCCCCAAAAATATACCCTTCTACTTCTCTGAGTTGATTGAACTCTTTACACCTTTTTGCATTTTTCCTGCCCTAGAAGTTGTGAAAACTGCTATTTCAACCTAAGTCTTAACGAAATTACCCTCCACAATGACAGTCTCAAACAGTTCCTCTTTATTAGTTATAATCATATCTCTAAAAACCTTCCTTTCGTTTAACCTTTTCCTACAAAAAAAAAGTATTGCTAAAGCAAGAGTAGCAGAGTGTTGCACTCAGTGAGCCTAAGGTTCTTTTTAGCCTTTGTAATGAAACTTTGCAAGTCTTCATATCTGTGGAGAAAAGCCTTAAAGAGAAAGCCCAATATACTGAAAATAAACAGACAACATTGACAGAATTAAAAAGAATCCCAAATGCATTCATTTTTTAAATTTCAAGATTTTGAAGGGACATGACATATGACATTTAAGAGCTTGAGTGCCCAGTATTAAGTTATCAGTAACAAATCTTAGAAAGATGAAGTGAAGTTTTGTTAGTTCTGAAGCAGAAAGGCAATATTTTAAAAATGGAAAACATTTTTAATATACATTTGTTACCCTAAGAATAAAATCTCAGACAACTTTTGTTTATTCATTTTTAAAAGAGTTTAGCTTTCCAGCACAGAACGTGTTTCTCTGTCTTTTCTGGAAGATTATGTAACTCATCTTAAACAGTATTAAAGTAGAAGTTAAACACTTGTCTTGAAATTTAATAGGAGGATTTTATCTTTGCCAATGTACAAATACAGAAACTCAATGGATTCCCAAGAACCAGTACATCAACAAGGCATGTACCTGTCAAATATTTCTGAATATGCAATGAAGCTAACTGTAAAACTGTAATGTTTTTATTGCTAATAAAATCTACGTAAGAAAACTCATTAAAAGATCTGTTGTTCAACTTGTGAATTTCTCTGACAACCTCCTGAACCTAAGCAGAGCGAGTGGAAACTCATTTCTTCTTGCTGGAGCAAAGACACTTCTCACCGAACTGAGCCACCTCCATGCACCATCATTCCTCTCCCCTTTGCTCCCTGTGACCCACGCCACCCTGTCCAGTCTGTGGACTTATAAAAACCTGGAGATACTCTTGGTTTAGTAAATTGTCTCCCTCCTTTTTTTCTAATACCTCCTAAAAGCATTACCAAAAATATATTAGAATTGATAGTTTTATTACCTTACCGACATCCCTTTCTATGCACAGAAATCTGACAGAAAGAAATCCAGAAGCGATCTAGGTAGGAACAGTTCCATAGAAATATGGAGTCAGAAAAACAACAGATGTTGTGGGAGACTAAAGTTGAGGCAAAGAAAATTGAGGTAACATAAGTTTCCTAGACAGATGGCTCTGACTTCTCTCACAACAACCTTCCACTGTTTCTTGAGTAAGAGGCAACAGCTTTTTCCAAGTGGAAGGATATAAAGAAGCTCTTTGGCAGAAATATCAAAATATTTTCCTTTCTTTTTCCTGTACAAGCTGCTTTTCATTTCAGATTTTCAAAGCACTGGAGAAAGTTATTTAAGTAATGCTATCTGCCATTTAAAGGTAAGAAACAAAGACTGAGAGTTCTGAATTATCTTGTCATTACATAGAAAGTTAGGGAACAAACAAGAAATGAAAGCTTGTTAAAAATGTTATCTCCCTTCCTCCTTCCCTCCCTCTCTTCATCTTTCCCTCTACTCCTTCCGCTTTTCTTTCCCCTATTCCTTCCTCTCTTCCTCTCTCTCTTTCGCCTGTGCTCGCTTTATGTTAAAGTCTGTATCTTCCTGTCAGCAAGAATCTACCATAATTTAAAAGTGATAACAGTAATGCAAGTGAACAAATACTCAACCATCTCATATGGCATAAATGTCAGAAGGGAAACACTCAGAAAATTGCATGCAACATATAAAATGCAAATGTAATATATAATGTCCCATGTGGAAAATGAAAATGCTGAACTCAATTCTTGCCCTTTACTTGCCTTTTACTTTGACTACTACTGCTGAAAAACTAAGTCATAAACTCTCCTGAATCTCATCGCACCTTCACTACACAGATAATGGTGAAGTACTGAGCTAGCTGGTTTCTCTCAGAGCCAAGAGAAAATGAAGCTTCGTAATAACTTGTTTTATCAGGCCCACCTATTCTGCAAATGCTTTAGCTTGTATTGACTGGCAAAGAATATACTTCTTCCAGCTTTCTCCTGTCATTAATCTCTCTTGACCCTATCAACTGTTTCTCCTGCAACTAATCACTAACAATGTGAACTTGCAATAATAATTAGAAATCTTTTACTTTTCTTGTGAAAGAAAAGTGGTTTTCCTCCTTTCCCTGCTATTAGCTGGTGTTTCTCCCCACCTCCCCATCTGCTACTATAAAGTCCCAAAGTTCTTAGCAAATGGTTGGGGCTTTTTTGTTTGTTTGTTTTCTGAGTAAAAGACGGAGCTGGTCATGCAATATAGTTTTATAACTTCTGTACAATTCCCATGCGACTGCCACTTTTTCAGTTACATTATAACTTCATAAAACTTGTACGTTTTAGACTGGTTTCTTTTTAATGTCCTCGGCACCTACCTCAGATCAAACTTATTTTTGTTTCCTTTTTTTTTAGCTTAGCCAGAGCAGTTCAGTCACTTCAAAAAGTAATGCATGTTGAAAAATTCTGGAGATCTTAGTCCTTAAGAGCTTTAATATTCTGTAGTTTGGCAGAGGGCTTAGAATTGGCGGAGGGGCTGCCGTGTGTCAGAAGAGTGCTTTTTGTACTCATCATGAAAATCTGCTTTGCTGTGTCTTCTGAAAAATTGCCAGTGCAGGAATCATTGGTGGTAATTAGAAGCAATCTTTAATGATTCTGTCCTCCCGGACAGAGTCTGACCCAACCATAAAGCAACGTCTCCAATGGCATATTCTTTCCATCGCAGAGTTACAGAAAGAGAAAGATTTTGGCCAACATCAGCCACAGCCAGTAGTGGGAAGTAAGCTAGGCACATTTGTGACTGTCCTTCATGACCAGTGTAAAGGATCCTCCCGAAGGAGAGAGCTGTCAAAATGGGATGTAAAAAGGAAAAAAGCCAGTTTTTTTTAGAAATTGAATTAGCAAGCCCGTTAAGACTGTAGCTCCAGAAAATGAGATAAACTGTGCGCAACAGTTCTGAGCCTGGCAGCAAACCATGGGTCAGACAAACAGAGAGGTAAGGGGGGTTTCAATGGACAAGAACAAGGAGGAGGGAAGACACTCTATTAAAGCATATGAGGTAATGCCAGGAAGCTGGAACCGTTTGAACCCAAAACAGTTGGGTTATAAACTTCTGCGAGGAGGAGGGCAGAAACGAGAAAAAGACCATAAGAGAGAGACATTAATCAGCAAAAGACTCATTCATGAGATTAGCTGATGCATTGCTAGGGAAATGGTATGGTTAAAGCCATCAGAAAGAGGATCCTGAAGGATGACATGTAAATATATACCTGGGCAAAAGAAACGTGACTGAACCAGAGCACCATGAACAGCCAGGCAGCTTATGTGGCTCCCTGCATACTGGAGCAGCTGGCACAGACTCCTTTCCTCGGGAATCTCATCATCCCTATATATTGTGTGTGTATATATATATATATAACTTACCTCAGAGCTGTGGTTGCATTTGGCATTGAGATGTTCAAACATTAGTCTTTGCAATGATCTTCCTCCAGCCTTCCCACCAGAGCAACTGTCTATTTTCCTTTTTCCTGTATTCACGTCCCCCACATCAGCGTAACCATCTGGTGAGTTGGAAAGTCACTGTATTGTAAGGGACAAATCTGGATTTATCACAAATTCAGAACAGAGCTCTTGTTCTGGAGGTAATAGGTTTAAGTTCACCCTGTTTGGTATGGCAGGAAGGAAAGACAGAGTTAGCCTAAAGTGGTAGGACAATCTATACATAGCCCTTATATGAACTCTTTGTAAATGTTTTCGTGCTGTGTAAAAAAAAAAAAGTCTCCCTGTTTGATCAGAATTCATCATCTGAGTGAAAATAATTATAGCATGATAAGTCATAAAGCTTCATTGGTTTTCAAGACCAGAAAATATTGACCAAATTTAAACAGAAGCTCATAATTAAGTGTCCTTTTCTGAAGATGTGGTCCTCAGTGACTTAGCACTTATGAGCAGGATTCGCAGTAGACATTAGATTGAAGAGAAAGATGCTTATGCTGCCCAGCTGGAACTGAAAAAAAAAAAAGAAAATTTGCCTAAAAATTAGGTTTTCTTCTTGATATGGCCCAGCTACAACCCTTTCTGAAAGGCACACCTTTAACTCCCAGCTGCCTGCCCTCACAGCAACTGACTGTCTCTGTGACTTTTAAAAATTTTCTTAAGAAAGGCAGTAGCCTTAATGAAAATGTCCTACTGGATGGAGCAAGTCCCAAGGCTGCCAGTTGACCTGCCTAATTATGTTGCCAGGATAAGTTCAACTCCCTCCTTGGACTTAGCCTTAAATTCTTTATTTCATATTTCAGTTGTTTCTACAGAGGCCTTTTAAAACAAATACAGTTAATATCTTTAAAATTACAAACGTGTATTTTTCCTTGACTTAAAGATAGCTGGCTGGAGTATCATTAAACCTAAAAAAAACCCAAAGAAAACAAAAAAAAAATCTGGACACAGAATATGGAAAGTTTCCCCTGAAAGGGACAATTTAAACTATTATGCAGGTGTGAAAATTAGAGGTTATATCTGAAACCATTTTGCATCCTTAACTGTTGTGTTTGTTACCATGGAACAAATGTGTTAAGATAATGTATTATAATTTGGGACATTTTATTGAACTATTAGGTAGTTCAACTAATCCCTGCAGTTTTAATGTGAAGAATTTCCACATAAGAAAGCAGAAAAATGTCCTTAGATTTTCATATTCTTTTCTTTTTTAGGATTATCTTTTTTTTTCCCCACACACAATACTTTTCCTGTTCCCTTCTAATACAACATATCAGAAACATTTGATAAGACAATAATAAACTGTTTAATTTTGAGGAAAGAATTTCAATATTCCATAGAACCTCAGTTCACATAATGAATCTAATAGGGGAAAGTGATTGTTTACTGTTGTAGTTTAACCCAGTAGGCAGCCAAACACCACACAGCTGCTTGTTCACTTCCCCCCCCACAGTGGGATGGAAGAAAGAATTAAAAAA
>NW_009223355.1:0-7890 GCF_000690835.1 Fulmarus glacialis | reverse complement strand
AAAAAAAAAAAGTAAAATTCGTGGATTGAGATAAAGACAGTTTAATAGAACAAAAAAGGAAGGGAAAATAATAGTAATAGTAATAATGATAAAAGAATATACAAAATAAGTGATGCACAATGCAATTGCTCACCACCCACCGACCAATGCCCAGCCAGTCCCTGAGCAGCGGTCACTGCTGCCTGGCCAACTCCCCCCAGCTCATATACTGAGCATGACGTCATATGGTATGGAATACCCTGTTGGCCAGCTGGGTCAGCTGTCCTGGCTATGCTCCCTCACAGCTTCTTGTGCACCTGGCAGAGCATGGGAAGCTGAAAAGCCCTTGACTATGTAAGCACTACTTAGCAACAACTAAAACATCAGTGTGCTGTCAACATTATTCTCATACGAAATCCAAAACACAGCACTGTACCAACTACTAAGAACAAAATTAATTCTATCCCAGCTGAAACCAGGACATTCTCTTATCTTGTACATTATGAAAACCTGAACTCTTTAAAAACAAATCACCAATAAACATTCAGCTACATACCAAAAAATAGTTCTAACAATGCCACAAGTGATAATGTTGTTTTAACAAAAGCAAAATTAGGTCTGATTAGTAATTTTCTACTGTTTCTGACTTATTGCAGCTTTCCAGGTAAAGTATGGTGATCAGAATTCAATGGTATTTTAAAAGCTCTACTGTATCTACAGCCAGCAAAATTATTTTGTTTTTCTTTGAAGTGATGTCCTAGAAAAACGAAATTATTTTTACAAATAGAACTATATATATCTCATCTGCAGTTCTTCCTTCTTTGGTACCATAAGACTCTCGTTAAGTAATGTCATTGTTTAGTAGCACAGTTTTAAATAATGTCTTTTGAAACCTAGAAAGGTATAGTTATTACCCTGCCAGGGAGAGCTTCCCCATACTAATGTGACATAGACTGTAGCCTGAACAACTTGTTTCTGCAGTGTTGTTGTTGCTATGGGAACAGATGTGAAATGCTTACTGCTGTACTATAACACAACTAAGCATATTATGGCCTCTTTAACTGCATTCTTTAGGAGTCACCAAAAATGAAGAGAGAGTATCAGTCTGGGTGGACTCTCACTTATCTTCAAATGACAATTTTAAATTAATATTGCACGATATTGTTTCACATATTTTAACTGCTGCTTCTCCTACAGTTTTCACACACACAAAAAAAAAAAAAAAAAAAAAAAAAAGACCAAATCTGTCTCCTAACAATATCCAACAAATTACTGCATTTAAAAAATGGAAAGACAAAAAATTGGGCTTAGGAGCTTTCTGAGCCAGCAGATCATATTTAGTTGACAATTCCAAGCTAGTAACAGTGGAAAATTCTTGAAAGAGAACATGCCAGTTCCTCCTACATCATGAACTTATATATTTCGTTATCTCTTTTTAAATAGCTTGGATAAACTGATAGTAAGTCTAGATGTAAATATTTCTTATAATGGTGATTCCATCATCTCCTTTATTTGTAGTTTGTACTATAAACCAGCTGCTTTCCTTTTTTTTTTGCCCTCCTAATATTGACTCTCCCTTCTAGTCTATATACTACCTAATGAGTTACTGAGCTGTTGTCTTCAAAAGAAAGCTTCATTGTTTCAAGGAAGAGGAAAAAAAACCAAAAAAAAAACCTCCACTAAAAACCCCAACGCAACGTTTGATAAAGAGAAACATAGCTTATGAAGAGATAGAAAAATGAGGGGAATTTCCAAGGCTCCACTAAGTCTAAATTCTTGCACTATGCTTTAAGCAGTGCTAATCTCTCACTGTCTCATACATAATTCTGTCCCTAATCCATTACTTTTGTTACCTAGCCCTTCCCACAGTCCACTGACGAAACCCTAGCTATAGAGAAAGAACAACTCTGGATTTGCATTCAAGAAGGAAGGAAGGAAGGAAGGAATGGGGAAGTAAGCAAACAAACAAAACAAAGCAAAGCAAAGCAAAGCAGCAGGTGAAAAGAGGAATATCAGATTGAGAATCCTTGCTGCCTCTCAGCTAGGGAAAACCACTAGAATAGTGATACTGTGCTACACTGTACTAAGTACAACTTCAGAACAAACAAAAGTTGCATTTTTAGCAAATTCCTCATTGAGTTTTATTAGTTCAATTGAAATTCAAATCCCATCTGAAACACAAAATTCTGATTTGGAAAGCCACATAATCTGAAAATGTATAAAGATTTATTATACTTCCTATAAATAGGAATATAGTACTTTTACTTTCCAGAGCTCAGGTGAAAACACCCTCTACCTATTACAATCTGCATCTCTTAAGCAGGCCAGAAAATGTGAAGGAAAGTGGTTAAGTCAACAATGTGGAAATCTTGACAACTTGCTCGTGATTAAAACTTTCACAATCTTTTAAGAACCACCATGTAAAGCTGCCCCAACCTGAAGGACCCTGCCAGCTTTTGCACACCAAGGCATTTAGGACACTATGGCAGTGTGCCAGGTCTATACACACTAGATGGGTTGCCATGGGCACAGCACCTAACCTCAAGCCTTTGCTTAACACCTGGAAATGCTCTTTATTATTTGATCCATGCCCATCTCATCCATAGTGTACTGCCCTGCTACCTCAAATACCACCAGATACCACTATTTGAAAGGGACCTGGCTTACCATAAACACCTTGAGTTCCATATTCATAGCTTATGCACAAGTTACATTAGCAGTAGAGACAAGACCCTCTGCAATGTGCTTGTCCCCTGCTGATGACTGAAAAAAAAGAATAAATCCAAAGGTTTAGGGATTCATCATCTCCCGTGGTCTAGTTGAAAGCAGTAAAGAAGTACAGTATCATCATGAATGGAGACAGAAAAATAAAATACATTAATTCTGCCATCTGAGGACAAGTTTTCAGCTTTGAAACCCTGTATTGAACTGGGGCATTCATTCATCAGGAATACTAAAAAGTGCAGGCAACAAGAGGACCTTTTAGGGGTAGAAGGGCAAGGAATAGCAGGAATAAACATTTTGAACTGATCATAAAAAAATAGTTGAACTGTCAAGCAGATTGCCCTGTGATGAAGATCAGAGACAAGTCAAGGACAGAAGGTTTACAGAGCTGCCAAAAAGGTGGAAATACCTGAGAAACAAAGACAGCTGTGGTATGGTCCAAGCACCATGCTTTTTTAATGTTCAAATACTGATCGTTCTTGTTCAAAATATTATTACTAGTACCTCTATTACTATCATCACTGTTTTTGATCATTATCATTTTTAAGTGCCTGTGTGCTTCTGTGTCCCTGAAACCTAGCTGAGGCCTGGACTGTTCCCAGCAGGAGCAGTCAGCTGGACTGACATCTCGCAATCACTGGGAGAGCCCACAGAAGCCAGGTAGAAGCTATGGCCACAGAGACTGGCTGCCTACAGGCAAGGAGGCAGCAGCTGTTGTTCCAAGGCACCGTGACAAAGGTTGTGCTGTGATTTGTCAGTATTATCCCAGTCTCACACACAGTAACCATTCAGCACATTTTTCATGGTCTGGTAACCTCAACGTCCACACAAAATTTGTGATTAAGTCTCCTCAAAGACTCACAACAAGTTGGGTGCTGCTGTCATGTCAATCACCTGGACAGTTCTCTGCTCATGATTCTCTTTTTGAGGAAAATACTGGCTACATCCATTGGTCAGAAGATCAGTTCAAAACTCTGACCCTAATATTTGGAAGAGAGAGTATATAAACGCAGAAAACTACAGAGGGGACAGCAAAAGATTTCAGCCTCAGATTATCAATGAATGCTTAATTCATTTCACAACAATTTTTCAGCAATGATTCATGTATGTTTCAATAGAATAACTTCAAATTGGTAGGCCCTCTGTTAGGATGAGAGAAATCAAATGGAATCGGGAAAGAAAATGAAGGAATAGTAATAAATAAGTTCTATGTATTTGTTATTTCTGAATGGATATATGATTAATTTATATTTATTATCTTAATTTCTTGCCTTTGGGAACAATGCAGTGATCCTCTTATAGAAGAAGAGTTACTTCAACTGGTATGTGACATACGTTTAGAAGATTAATAGAGTGGGACTAACCCATAAAAGGACATAAGCTCCTAAATCTATCATCTGGAAAAATCCGTTAGGTGCCTGAATCTGCTCTAGGTGTCTAGAGCAACCTGCTAGGCAACTGGCAACTGCTTGAGCACGGCGGTTGGACCAGATGACTTCCAGAGGTCCCTTCCAATCTTAACCATTCTGTGATTCTGTAATCCAAAATCTAGATTCTAAAAACTCACAGTCAACAGCCATCATTGTAGAATGCCTTAGCTTTCCCTGAGTAGAGACTGCTTTTAGATATTACCAAAACTAACTATATATGAACAGCAACGAAATGGTTTTTGTTCCTTTTTTTCCACATTATCTGCTAGGCTAAATGCAGTAGACATTCATAGCACACTTGTTGGCTGACACAAAGTATTTTACTGTCACTAGAGGATATGTTGTTTTCTGCAGCTTTATCAGTAAAGAAAGGCACTTCTCCAGTTTTTGGGGACATCCCATGCGAAAAGCCATCCCATCTTTGTCTCCCATACACCAGGCTTGCTTCTGTTCTACAGCCTGGTGAAGCAAGAGCAACATCTAGTCCCTTCTGGCTTAGCTATTTCACTCAGTAGAAAATGATTACATGTTCAGTATTCAATATTTCAGCATGACTTCACAGGCTAGCGGACAGGGAGAGAATCTTTGATTATCTGCTCTATTGAATACTTAACATAGAGTAGTGATCACTTACTGGCACCTAGTCTCTTTGTTCAAAGGAGTATGCTATACGCTGGAAGGAAGTTGTTTATGTTTGCTGGTCCAACAAAAATGTATTTATTTCACGGGGAAAAAAAAGACAGTTTCAAAAGGAAGTAGTGATGGAAACCTCTTTCCTTTTAAGCTACTGTTGTATTGCATGGAAGTTTTGAGGGAACAGATGAGAAAAAGGACAGAAAACCAAACTCTCTTCTTCTTTTAGCCGTGTTCTGTCAGAGAGGCTGGAATAAGCAGCTGTTGTCAGGAGCCAGTGCACAGGAATGGTATCCTGTAATTGGGACTTAACTGACTGTGTTCAAGCCTTGTTTTCAGTGTCTTATTAGGTACCTCAACGTCTCCTTTTGCTGCCTGCTGTATTTTATGGATTTTATCTTCAGAAATGAGTTCCTATTTATGTTATTGACCTTAATTCTTCGGACCTAATTTTCTGCAGGCATTTATGGGAAGCCTAAGCACTGGAGCTGCGATGGGCAACTCCACTAGGTAGCAAAATGCTTTAAAGAGTCAATACAATGCTACCTATTGCAATGCTTAAATCTTTTCATGGATCTAATCCCAGATTACTACTGCTCCTAAGAAAAAGTATAATTTACAGTAAAATGGGAATATGTGAGATGAGGAAGGTATTTTATTGCTCTTTCCTTGTTCATTTGTAAAATACAAGGGTCAAAAATATCTTGTTCTGTCTCTAAGCACTATGAAAAACAAAGGAGAATAGCTTCAGAATTTTCCCCTCATCAGGTAATTTTATCACCCCGGACGAAAGTGTTGGCTTTCTTTTGTAATTCAAGACTTCAGTCTTAGTGTTCACTTGCTTTCTGTATGTATACTTCAGATTATGCCTGTTGATACTATCTGTGGCCAAGTATTTCACAGTTCTGGTTGTGGTTATCTAGGATTATCAGCAAGATCAATGCAGGGTGGTGGTGAAAAATAAAAATAGTGTTTGTTATTAAAACCATTACATTTTACAATGATTACCAAACTATAAAATACATTTCAGATCTGGAGCCAACTGTTGCGGTTATGCGTATTCTAAACATACATAAATGGGACCAGGAATCTCTGACTGTATCACTAATTGGAATCAGGTCCACTTCTATGAATGGTAGGACAGAGTATGCTCTATGCTTTTCTTCTTAAAAATAATTTGGAGCATCATTTGTTATCTCCTTACCATCTTTATATATGTATATGGGATAATAGGGCCTCTTCTATATACTTGAGTGGATCTTTTGCTGCTTTTTCCAAAGAACAAATTTATTTTTTCAAAACAAAGACTTCAGTTTGTGGATATGCTTCTCTGTTTATACAGGCAGGTGTGTCTGATGGCTGATTCTAGCTGCAGCACTAACTTTGGCTCTGTAGCTAAGAGCAAATCCACTCCCTTCAATTGTTTCAGCTTAGGCATTCAAACACCAGTGGATATTATTCAAAACAGGTGTTCTTTATATTAGAAACATAAAGAACAACATCAATTTGGGAAACCATAAAAAAGAAAATGAGTGTATTTTGTCACCAGCCATTACTGATTACTTTTATTTTAGTGAAATAAATGTTTAGTTATACTGATACTTCAAATAAAATGGACAGCCAATACTGATGTAAAGTAGAACGGCATTTATCCAGGTTGCTTTTCCATTTTCTTCTTTCTTCCCTCTTTTTTCTGCTACAATTGAAGCAGTTAATGCTGCTATGAAATTCAGAACACAGTCATTCGTTTCATGCAGAAGCTTTGTTTGTTTCCTTGCTAACAGCTCACGTAATTTCACATCTGGGTTTTGTTTTCTATTTAAAATAATTATGTAGAAATTAATTTATATAGCCATATCAATGGAGAAATCTAAGGTAAATATTTTGATTTGCATACTGTATGTATGCTCATGTTTTTTAAATATCCATTTATCTTTTTATTGTCACTGCAGTGAATCTAAAATCCATATTACAAACTTCAGTGTTAAACACTATCCTTAGAATCTGCTTGCTCTAAGATCATTAGGCTGTGACTATGAAGAGATCAATTGCCACTTCTGGTTTTAGTACACAAATAGTCTGAACAACCACATACTTAGAAAGCATGTGAAATTCTTCACTGCTCTTACCTTGTATGTATGTCTCAGTTCTCCATCACAACTGGCATATGCAGAGAAAGGAAAAAGGAAGTAATGGTGTGCTAGAGACTCAGGAGTTTTTTTTTGCAGTGCGATAATTTTCATTTAATTTTATTGCCAATCATGCTCTGTGTTATCACAAGGTCTCTGCCAGTGTCACATTTTCTATATATGTTACCTATGCAGTGATCATTGTTCAAATCTTTTACTTCTTTGTTTTTTTTCTAAAGAACATGTTTAGTTTAAGGCCACAAATATTTCCTTAAAACTAATTCATGGTTAATCAATTGCAAATAAAACCTTATTTGCAGTGTGAAAACATGAAAAGAAAACCTGAAAGGCATAATGTCATTATCTTGCTGTCAGAAGAAGAGATGAGGAAGGGGAAGAGGTAGGATTTTCCTGGTGCCATTCTCTTGCTTGGAGCCTGCCGTGGCTGGTGGAGTTCCAGAGGTTCCAGGGAGGGCAGAGCTTGCACTGAGATTGCTACCAGAGACCAAGAGGACAGTTACTAGAAGAGACAATTGATGACTCTCAGTTTACAGGTATTTTAAGGTTGACTTGCAATATAGACATACTTTTGGAGAGTGCTTTTCAGCAGAAGGCTGAAAGTCAATCGACTGAAGAAAAGCCACAGCAAAGAGTAGTAGTATATCTCTGTTACACTCCCAAAAAGTAATTGGGGAGTAAGACCTGGGTGAAATAGGTTTTTGAAGAGACTCCACCCCAGGTGAAGAATCCATAATTCTGTGCTTCCAAAACTCATGAATTTAAATACTTGATGTAGTAGTTATGACAGCAAAAGGCATGGCAGATAATGTGGTCTCTTTATTACAATGTCCATGAGTGGGTGTCTTCTAACCAGGCTTGAGTTACCTACAGTGTTTACATCTGAATTAGTTATCCTAGGCTTCCTTTATACTCAGCACAGAGGAATTCCTGCTTCTAAGGTGATATTTAATGGAGTTAAATCCAGTTGGTGGCCG
>NW_009223354.1:35461-43620 GCF_000690835.1 Fulmarus glacialis | reverse complement strand
CCATGCCCTCCCGGCCCTGGCGGGAGGCAGTCAATCTGCTGCCGCTATCAGCATGTGAAGGAGTCAGTCCTGCTTTGGAGCAGTGGTTATTGTTCATTTTCCTTGGAAAGCACCAGTAAGTCTATTGTCATGGAAGCCCTCGACTCAGTGAGGAACATCAGCATGTCACTAACTTCAGGCACTTCTATTTAAAGACAGATATATGATTAACTGGGTCCTAACATTGAACGACACATTGCACATCTCTACCAGATACGAGAATGATCAGTGGCCTTGAAACACCATGAGATAGTAAGGAGACAACTCAGGGGATTTGTGGGCTCATGGAAAAGTCTGGGTCTTTGGAGATCCCCAGGTCCAACCTCCTCTTAAAAGCAGGGCCATGGACTAGATTATCCAGAGCCCAATTAAGCCAAGTCTTGAGTACTTCCAGTGAGGAACTAAGTTTCCACCACTTCGCGGGCAACCAATTCCTATGCTGAATTGCTCTAATGAAGACTTTTTTTTTCTTTTCTTTTCTTTTGTCCAGACAGTTTCCCCTGAAGCAGCTTGTCCCTGTTGCCTCTTGTCCTGTCACCGTGCATCCTTGTGAAGAAAGAACCGCTGTCTCCTCTACAGCTACCTTTTAGGTACTGGAAAACAGAGTAGATCTTCCCTGAGCCTTCAAAACCACCATGTTAATTTCTCTTCCAGTGATGAAACAAAGAACACTGAAGTCAGATGGACAGTCCAGTCAACACAGAAGAAACATACTACATAAACAAAAGAAAACAAACGAACAAAAAACCCCAAATTGCATTCTTAGAAAAAACTAACACTGACAAAAGGTATCTCTACCCCTGAAAAGTGAAAACAAAGTAATCTGTTTACATTGAACCATCGAAATACAACCTCCATTTTAAAAATAATGCTTTATAGAACAGAGAAGTCCCCCAAAGGACTAGTTAGCAGGGCTTACATTAGCCACGAAGTGACCCCCACTGCTGCAGGATCAAACTCAAGATGAAGGCTACTAGATGAATACAAGTTTTAGGCTCAGACTACAAGCCTTTCACTTACCCTGAAGGCTTAGAATATCCTTCCACAGCAACTGAATTAGCAGTAGCAAGAGCCGAAGTTTCATGGATTTTTTTCATGAAAGGTATGTTGGTCATTCTGACCATTTTATGCCGAATCTAGAGTGACCTTCAAAGGGTGCACCTACATTGGTGCTGCAGTTTGGATGACGAATGTGTTCCCACAGAAAACCCGAATGTTCCCCGCTTAGTTTGCTTGCGCTCTCTGTTGCATGCTATGTAGACCTTCCACATCTAATTTAGTTAGATAAATTTACTTTAGTACTGGAAATACTTGATCTAGAATCATTAATTTTCTTTCTTCACCTTCTTTTGCAAGCATAATAGTTAAAAAGACATCTGTGGAAAATTATAGGAAAATCGTATTAGCTCTGCATGACACAAATAATGATATTAGGGTTTGCACTTTATCCTGTAACTTTGGTAAATCAAGTTTATTATTCTGTTGAAAGATGCACATATTACTTCAAATAATTGGAGTTAAAAGGGGTGTAACAGGAAGGTAGAAGTTAATAGCACAGAATTGCTTTGTAAAGTGCACAAGGCATGCCATTTAGAAGCGTAAGTCAACAGCAATCATTCATACTCTCCAGCAGAGAGCAGGCAGAATTTTTGCCTTCCAGGCATATATATGATATGATGTTTGGACTTGCTATACCTTCACAGGAAGGCAAAGAAGTTATGAAACACTGGTGTCATTGGGTAAAAGCAATGGATTTCTAGAAAATTTAAAGATTCAAAGTAATCTACCTCAAAATCAATACTTTACAACGTCATTTATATCAATCATGTTATGGCATTGCTGATGCAAAATGAATCTGGCCCTATGCAAGCAGCTGTTTTCTCAGACACAGGCGTGGACTTCCAGCTTTTTCCTAACTTTAAAATACTTAATAATATTTTTTACATTGTGATCAATTTCCAATAGTAGAAAAACTGCTGTCTTTAGCAGTTGTTAGCTACATACTTAGCTAATGTAAAAGCTATGTCATTTTACCTCATAACCTAAATTAGGGTTTTGCAGGGTCAGCTAGCTTACACAGGGAGAAAGATGCAATAGTTAGCTGAGTCAGATGACTACTTCATTAAGATTGTTTCAGTTGCACATTCCAATAAAGGAAATTGCATGATTAAAAAGTTCTGTCATTTTTTAGCATGTAAGTCTTAACCTGAAAGTTTCCACATAGACTTTTTCCTGACATTTCAGATAATAAACTACATATCACTTCCTCTAACCTCCAGAGCCTAAAACCGCAGCAAAATAAACAAAAAGTTAAGCTAAGATAAATCACGATTGCCTGTAGCCACTGTAGAAATATGACTCCTTTGATAGTCCTGAACCTCCTCACCTTATCATCATTTTATGCCACAGCAGAACCCCCATTTCTCTGTCTTTTTGCTAAAAGCTTCAAGGTTATTGCTGGTTTTTAAGGAGTCTTTTAGTCTGCAGACAATGCCATACACTGCATTGCTAAGTGTGGTATGGAACATTAAGAGCTGCATTAAAGAAAACCAGACATTTATCTCTGTATTTCAGATATAAACTTTATCTCATGTTTTACTACCATTAAAAAAATATTTGACGTGGATATGATACGATCAATGACTGTTTACAAGGCTAGCAATACAGTCCTGGTCAGCTGAATTATTTTTACAGAAAAAAAAAGTGGGCAGGTATTGCAATATGGTAGAAAGACGGGAGACTGAGAAAACAACTGGAATTAAATGCTGTGAAAGAACCAACGGACAGGATGTAAGAAAACTTTGCTACAGGTTGAGATAGTGTGGGAATGACGACTTCTTATGCATTTGTACTGTTGTGCCCCCAAAATCCCATTATTAAGCAATGACCACAATCCACTTATTTTTCCATTTTTCTATTGTGTATCTCTTCCCAGACACACTACCACCTGCAATGGACATTATTTCCTCTTGCAAGAGATACTGTACACTTAAGGAGCTAAAAATTAATAAATATTTACACCTGCCCCCTCCCGTGATGCGACTGGTTACACATCTGAAAGCATTAATCCCAGAAATGACAGTATAAACCACAATTCCAGAATGTAAGAAGAGAAACACATTAAAAAATATGTTGCACAATATGATGCACAAAGAATTGTTGGGCTAGCGATAGCAAATTTATTACTATTTTGATTTGCAGACTGTGTGAAAGATGAGACTGTTTTGAAGATACCTGCCTGACATTTCAGGACCATCTCCTATTAAGTGGATAAGTCCCTGACATATTCAATGCATTTAGCAGATTTTTGGCAGATTTTGTTCTGCTAAAGTCCTCAAAGGCTATTTCTTGCTTTTGGGAATGGCTAGAGAATACAGCCTTCCTCAGTCTGCATCAGTGTAAAAATAAGCCTCCCGAGAGGCAAATTATTAAATGCAGAGTTCTCCTTACCCATAATTTCTTATGTAACGTAGTTACCATGTTGATTATTGTCACGTTATATGGCCAAATGTCAAATTTGTTCTGAAAAAAATTTCAACATATGGAGAGCACTGCACTTTAATTTCGATACATTACAAAACTAATGATGTAAAAAATTACAACGTGCATCACGAGGGAGGCACATTTCTTCTCAGTGGAATAATAACGTGAATGTACATGCATAGAAACACAAAATTAACTGTGATTTTGTACTTACTTAATTTTATACTTAGAAGATCATCCAGCTGCCTTTATATTTGGGGGGAAGAAAAGGCTAGATGAACCGACCAACAGGTACTGACCAAAGCCAGAAAAATAAAGATTAAAAGTGAAAATTAATCAAATTCAAGAGAGATTTTATATCATTGAGTGAATTTGTGGATCATTCAATTTGATAAAGCTAAAACAAGATTATTGGGAAGGTAGTTTAGGGCATTAATCCACTGAACACAGAAACAAATTTGCTCTACACAGACTTGACAATGATTTGTTGTAAATGTATTCCAGTTTAATAATCTCACTTTACGATGTTTGGGTTTGGTGGAGTTGTGGTTTTTTTTTTTTGTCATATTTAATCTCATTATTCCCTTTTTAGCAACTTTTCAGCAACCAGACTACTTGCTTCCATCATGCATAAAAAAGAGGCTCTTTCATACAAGTTTCATTACAGAATAAAAAGATCTCCTCTCTCCAGTGGAACCTCCGATATCTAAGTTTCACACAAGATGCAACAAGTAAATTTAAACAAAGTTAGGCCAATGAGTGGCTGAAAATACCTACTATACAAAGTGGCTATACATGACATTGTGAAGTAATTAATCTTCCACCCTAACACCTGTGTAATTTGCAGGATCTTCAGCAGTGGTATTTGTCATAAGAACAAGTGGAGCACTGCTAAATAACTTTATTCCCTTCACTTGGGTTGTATCTTTTTAAAACCCACAGACATACCTTCAGTAGCATGCTAGCATCAAGAAAATCCTGACAGCGGTTCTCAAGAATACCGGAATGAAGAACGCCTGGTAGACAACCAAAACAAGCTCCACAATAGGGGATTTGATTATGTAAAAGATCACCTCCTTCCTCACTGCAGTGATCATGAGTAGGAATGCTCGAATTGAGGAAGGGGTCAGCTGACATGTCTCACTAGACAGGAAGGGGCAGCTGGTGAGGTACCATTCAGTTACACTATCTTTTTCTGTGACCATCTGAACTTCTTAAGAGCATGCTGCAAAATTTATCGATAACTCATAACCCTAGAAAACCATCAAATCCATGCTTTCTGCTCTTGGGATTAGTATTAGTTGCTGTGGTCCCCTCACAATTCTTATGAAATTGTAAATAGCTCTGACTATTACAAGTGTTGAATAGCATCTGAAAAAACAAGTATCAATTTTTTATTTTCTTCACTGTTCATAATTTTGTTATAGTAGATTTGTCTCTCACAAAATCAATAACAAAGAAAACTAGTGTGGTGCTCCTCAAATCATTTGCTAGCTGCTGAACAAAGACAGGTAATTAAGTGTTTAGATTTTATTCAGTCTCAGGTTAAGATTGACTCAACTCAGAGGAGCTCAGGATAATCATTCACCATCCTGCTCCTAATACTTATCTGCAGTAACAGGGAGAAATCTACAGTTAAAGATCCTTGGAGAATAACTAAGGAAATAACAACTACTATGCCTTCAATATTTTTATGTTCAAAACCTCAAAGCTTCATTACTACAGGTCAAAACTAAACTAGAAAGAAGCATGATGCAGCATTCAGTAGGTCATACTTGCTTTTTTTTTTTTTTTTTTTTTAAAGTTTGTAACCAATTCTTTGATGCGTAATAGGGAGGAGCTTGTGCTTCTTGTGCTTCCACTGCCCTGTTTGTGCACTGATGGAGATGAGGCACAGGAATAATTCATGGATGTGTGCTGAGCTGAGGTCCTCAGAAAGCTTGCAGGTTTCGGAACAGTCCCAGTTTGGGAGACACAAGCAGAAAGAACAAGTCAGGGAAGAAGATGAGGGGCTGGATGGGTCTCCTGGATAGGATTTCAAGAGGGCAGGAACAAGTGAAAAATTAGAAGCAGTTTCTTTAAGGTATTTTTTACATCCTAATTCACCAATAGAAATCCATTCAGTATTATGGAACTACAGGGTTGGTCTTGATTGATAGGAACAAGAGAAACGTGCTTTTTTTGTTTCTTCTTTCACAGTTGACTACTGCATTTAGAAAGACATAGTTGACTATTGCATTTAGAAAGACATCCCCCTAACCTTTGAAAGTCCTCAAGATATTTTTGCTAAGAATTTTCAAAAATTGGACTTGAGCTGATACTAAACTATTAATTCCGTAAAAACATCAATAATATAGTCCAGATCTTAAATAGTAAGTCAAGTGGCAAGACATATCCAAAAATTTAAGATTTATCAAAACAGTCATTAAACACAAGTTTATGACAGTTACGTGAGAGTTTAAAGGTTTAACCTCATGAGAAGTTTGTCTTCTCCTTTCATTCAATAGTGTCTGTCCCCACCAGATTCTTATAAGATTGCATTTTAACTTGAACCTTCAAAACCACTGTTAAAATTTGGGCCCACTGACACAGGCCAGAATTTATAGTCTACAAACTCATTTAACCAAACCTTCAAGCAACTGCAGCTAAAGATTTACCTCTGAGAGTTTCCAGTGATACATGCAGGAACCTTGTGAAGCAAGTAACCAGTTTTTCTGAATTTGAAATAAAGCAAACTAGAGCAAAAGAATTTACAGATGCAAATAAAAACCATAAAGCAAGATATTTTTCTTACAGATTTTATGTACCACCTCATATCTTTCAGTTTTACATGTGAACTATTCTTCTGCAATAAAGTTTCAAATATTTGAGATTGTTCTTTGCATTTGCATTCTTATTAAAAAATCATAAAATTTTTGTTTAAAGAAAAATTAACACAGTAAATCAGTCTGGATGACTGGCCTGTCACTGTGTACTACCTGCCAATTAATTTTGCTTGATTAAATCTCATTATTCTCAAACTTGCCCTCTACGATAGCATCACCACTGAGAAGAATGATCTACAGACAAGTCAATGACAGCTGAACAATGGACTTGATGTTACCCACTGGATCATAGTTCCATTAAGAAACCATCTTCATCTTTGTCAAGTGCATGAGCTCCACTTAAACAACTTCATACTTAAAGTGATCTGTTTTCAATCACTGCCTCGGAATTGTTGTATTACACTAACAGTCTTAGGGTAAAACCAAACCAAAGGTTGTAAACTACACAATTGCTGTTGAACTATGTAACTGTTCAGAAAACAAAAGCAAAACTGCCATCCCTCTTCAAAAAAAATCGGTTAAGTAACAAACGAGCAACTCAGAATATGACATTCAGAGATTCTAGTTTGTGGCACATTTTTCCACAGATTAGTTGAACTGTAACCTACTTGGCCAACAGTTTCTTCAGACAGGGATTTTAATTTTTCATGAACACATCACTCTAATAAAGTACTTGGCATTAGTTATGGTTTCTGAATTAAAATGCATTCATGACATTAAATTTTAAAATCACTAAGCCATTAATTTTGACCAGCTTTTTTTTTTTCATCTTGTGTTTGCAAGAATTAGCAACTAAGTGCATATTTCACCAGCAAAAGAATGAAAGCTGTACTAATAAAACTTACTTTTGCAAGTCCCTGCAGAGAATGGTAATATTTTACACACTGACTGCATATCAAATGAAAGCCAAAACCAAATTTGCTGTTCTGATAAAGGCTTATCTGTCAAATATCACATAATAGTTCAAGTTATGATCAAGGGCAACTTAACACACAATCTGCTATCTACATGTTCTTCTGTATTCAGAAATAAAAAGGTTTACAGCATTTCGAACAGTTCTATAAATTGTCTAGCTCAAGCACTGACTTTAGTACCTATTTGTGAAACTATCTTGCTACAAAAATTTCCAGGTAATAACTAAATAGCTGAGCCTACTCAATTGAGGATGCTGATCTGCAATTTCTTCAGGTATCCAAGTCCCTGCGGTTGCCCTACTTTACCTTACAAAAAAATTCCCCCTTTGTCTGCTTTGTTCAGGGTAGCATTCAGAAAGCTCAAATAGTATAAATCATAAGTATTTTAGTTTTTAATATAAAATCATTACTTCAGATATATCTACTGGCCCCTATAACCTTGCTACTAAAAGAAATAATCACCTGCTGATAGTATGGGAGCCCAATAGCGGACTTCAAACCAGTTTTCATCTTGTTTTATCTTGTTTCATGTTGTTCAATTTGATATTTGATTCCCACGCTAGTATATTCTACTGTTCAATAAACTACAGTAGTGAAGTAGCTCAGTTTTAGTTATGCATTTTAATTGAGTACAATTTACACACTTTATACACCTCTAAGTAGTGTGTCAAACTTGCTCAACAATAAGAATGCAGCTCACTAAAACAGATGTCTGATCCTCCAGCTTCTCCAGTTCTTAGTATCAGTTTTCTTTATTACTCTACATTAACTTGTAGATAAATTAAGCATAACATAAGTGTCTAAAATTCCAGCTGTGTTGCAAAATGCTGCTGCAAGGCTAAATTTTTAAGTCCAAGTAGTTTCATAATCTATGTGCAGTTATTTATGAAGGCAGCAG
>NW_009223354.1:0-35422 GCF_000690835.1 Fulmarus glacialis | reverse complement strand
CAGGAATCTGATTGCGAAATGGCTCATTTTATAAACATCACTACTTTTATGACTGACAAAAATATGCACGATCAGGTGCCAACTCCTTCACAAATACATATTTTACAACTTGTGTTGTAAATTGCTTGCAAGTACAAAATTCTAAGATGTTAAAGGTCTATGCTCAATCCATAAAAAATGGCACAGTTCATACAAAGATTTCATGGATTTTGCTCTTCTGCCAGTTTCACATCCATGTAACTTGACTAGTTTCAGAGGAGTTATTTGCAATATATACATAAATTTACATCTAAATCAAGCCATCTCCTGTATACAATATTGTACCTGGGATTACACATGCGTTTAAAACACAAGTGAAATACAGGACAGAGAAAAGATAACTGGACCTTGCCTATTTTAAGACCACTATATAGTCTGTATATCACAGTGCACATGAAGCAGCACATTTTTTCAGAATTTGCTTTTTAAGTTTGCTGCCCATTGTAGAAGTCTCTTTAAAACTGCATGGGCCATGAAGTACGGATTAAGTCTGAAAAAAATTACATTTCTAATTGGAAATGTTTGAGAGTTACAAAAACCATACATGATATCCCACTATTTAAAGCAGTAATGAACTCTAAATTGAACCACTTTCCTCATGGAAAATTCTTCAGCAATTGCTGTGTGGATAGCCATTACAGCTTTTCTAATTATAGTACAGGTTAAAACAAAGTATTGAATGTTTTAGCTCACTCATGTGTGACATGGATACATTTATAATAAGCTTAAGTATTGGGAAAAAACAGTCATTTGGAACTGATCAACTGCCCATACATATAGGAGAACTTCTAGTAGTTCTGTATTGCCTGCTCTTCTCAGTCACTTCACAGAATCCATTCAAAAATCCAGTCTCAACTGCCAATCTTGGAGTCACTGGGTTTTTTGGGGGGTTTTTTGGGTGGTTTTTTTTTTTTTTTTTTACGTTTCCATTAAGACCATTTAAAAATAGTAGTCTTGATATAGCAGGGATGGAAACATAGAATTAAAAGTCAGACCTCACAGTCCTCATAAATGTAAGACATAGTTTTAAAAACCTCTTAAGGAGATGTGCCTTCTGGTTTTATTAAAAATGAAGGTAACATCAAATAAAAAGCAAAACTAAAGAAGAACAGGTAGAACATTTTACTTTTGTCAAACTTTAAACGTAAAGTATATTAAAAAAACATGGTTTGGAATTTCAAGAACAGGATTATAAACATGTATTTTCTATCCCAGAAAAAAATTCATGCGGGTGTTACAGTATTTGATCATTCTCTACATCCACTGGTATGCAACATCAACTTAATGTTATTAAATAGATACAGAGACACCATAAATTCATACAAATACCAGGGTCTTCTGGCCTCAGTTATACTCATACTGTAGATAGAGCAAATCTGTTCTTTGGTAATTGGAGTAGGTTCATTTTCCATTCCAATGCAGGACTGTTAGGAGGCCATATTAGCCACTCATCTCAGAAAATTACAACTCCTGTAGACACAGCCTGGGCTACTTTGTCACAAGAAAATATTAGAGGTGGTATTAGAGGTATAAATGCAAAGAAGTTAAAATTATTCATTCCTTGTGGTGGCTGCTTCAGGAAAAAAAATCCAAACTCTCTCCTTCTCTATTCATTGCTTAATCTAGGTAACATTTAGACTCATATGTAAAGGTATTTTGATAGATGGGAATGTACACATGCACACTTTCATTTTAAATAAAGAGACCTGTGTGGAGAATGGCAATTTAAAGTTAACATGACTTGAAGGTATTCCTATAATAAAGTTTAAAGATTTAGTAAACTGGGACATTACAAATCCAAAAAAGTGTTTCTAGATTTTTCATCTTCCCTTTTTCAACAAAGACTGACAGAATATACATATACAGGCTGACATTTTGATTTATCCAAAACAATTTTCACTTTGCTCAGTTTGCAAGTCTATTGACTAAAATGTAATATCATTCACAACAAAATACTTTCAGTAAGTGAAACAATAAGCAAAGAAAACCAAAACTAAGCTCAGAAGCTAAGTGGTTTAGAAAGCCTGGTAATACCTATGTGTGCATAAGTGTGTCTATAATTTTTTTTTATACATTATATATATAGACACACACACACATATATACACACACACACGTGCGCACATGTGCACACGCACACACACACATTTGTAACCTGCAGTGAAGATCAATCTATTTTCTAATAAGGAACAAAACACATTATTTAAAAATGTGGCTAATTTAACAAAACAGAGAAGAAACTGCTGCTATCAAAATATACAATTTGGATTGCAGACTAGAAGGCTAACAACATTAAAAAAATAGTTTTAAGCAAAACCCCTTTGCTTCTGAATAACAACAGGTATCAACCTGCCATAGCATGAAGCATCCAAACAAGATTTTATAAAAAGTTTAAACTGTGACCCTTCTTCATTTGTAAAGTTCTTGACATATCATATAGTGCGAGCTCTGGTCTCCAAACTGGAGCCCCTTTCGTTTTTCTCAATCCATACTTCAGGAAATAAATGGCAGCTGACGGATTCAGAATCTCAAGTGAGATTTGTGCTTTACCATATACCTGAAAAAAAATAACAGAAAACAATGTTAATACTCTTTTGGTATTTACAGAAATTTTACTCTCAGGAATAATATGCACAGGGTTTGTTAAAACCAAATTCTTAGAGAACTAGCAAGTTGTCGAAGAGATGCAATGTTTTATCTGCCATATAGCTCTGTGATATGCACAAATTTTGTCCCACTAAAAGACAGTCAGCTAAAACCTTTGCTTTGAAGAAAATTCATGTTTTCCAAGGCACCAAGAATTCAGATATATAGGTTAGCTGAGACTTTTAAATAAGAAGCCATAGAAAGTTTGATGCTTGGCATTATTTTGACAATTCCCATAGGATTTTTCTTTTTGAAGTTCACTCAATCATTCAAGCAGTTTGCTGCGCAATCAACATGAAAAGATTAAACATTCATGAAATGCATGGGCTTCTCTCTTCTGTCAATATTTCTTCAACTGCTTCATGATAAGAAAGTTTCTTCTTTACAACATGAAAAAGGTATTGCAATGAACTTCCCATTCAGAGAGGGTTCTGAACCACAGAGAAGCAGAGTCAGAAGCAATGCTGTTCTTCACAGAGCTGCTGGGGCTCCTCCATCTCTCACTTCTCACAAAAGGCAGGGCTAAGTATTTGGAAAGCCCCTAAGATACAGAAGAATCGCTAGTCCAAAACTCATTATGTGCCGTATCTTTTTTGACTTCCTCTTCTACCCAGTGCTGTGAACTCAAGGGCATCAGGATAAGATAATGCTTTGTGGCTCTTTATCTCAAGGTAGTTTCTCACCTTTTCTAGACTCATCTAGTGAGGTGGAGAGAGAAAGGAGGAGAGCTCATAAGCTCAGAACTGCATCCTAAGGGAGGGCTGGGGGAACAAAGGAAAACTACACCACCTAGCTTGTTCTCCATTCCTTTCCTTCTGCCTAAAGGGAGGTGGGGAATCACGGTACTAACTGATGATTAATGGTAACTACCCTTCCTTTAAATCCATGCATATGACACTTTGGAGATTATTATTTATAATTTATAATAAAATACAGTGGTATATATTTAACTGTATCATCAGGGAAAGTCTAAACAAGCAGTATTTTCAAGCTAAAACATTGTTCAAATATCTAAGTTGTATACAATTCCTTTGTGGCCATAACTTTTCCTTCCCACCAAACATGATAAAAACATGAGCATGAAGAATTTTCAAGGAAACATACCTGTCCAAAGTTTCCCAGAAGCGTAGAAATACTGGCCTGTCCAAGTGTCTTTTGTGGTAGCTTAGTTCTAACACTGTTACATCCCATTTCTGTACATTTGGATCCAGACGTACTTCATCATATTTGAGATGAAAAGCTTTAACTAAAGGAAACAGGAAAACATTTAGTATACAAACATGATGACTTTACAGTGTTTAATTAACTTTATAGAGAGAATTCCCACCCCATCCCTCTTTTTTCAGAATAGAGCCTGAGAACAAAATTAATAAGCCCATCTTTCAAGAAAGTAAACCAGTTAATAAAGGGCACTGAGCTAAATATAATGGTTGGTGGCCACTATCAGGCTCTCATGCTGTTACAGGTTTAAGTGAAAGGGCAGCCCCTATTTTTAGATGCACAGATTCCAGGAGAATAGGAGAAACTCATTGCAAGTTCAAGCATATTTTCTTTGGGAAACAAAGATGTTCTTTCTGAAAATCTTTGAACTGTCCAAGAATTTTAAAAAAGCATTTCTGAGACCACTGAGAACGAAGCCTGGCTATTTCCTGAAAGCCTGTGTAGAAGACTGATAGCAGAATGCCAGTGTAACTCCCAGACGCTAGATGAAGCATTCTGAGAAATTTAGTAACTGCCAATTTTCCCTGATCTAGTACTCAATTAAAAATGGTAAAATATTAACAGTTATTTTGCTCTTGGGAAGTATTGTCACATGTGAATTATGTAAAGCCTAAGCATTAATACAGTGAGTATTAAAATCTTCTTGTGATTCCTCTTGATTTCCTTAGCCAAATAATAGTTTTGACATAATCCAGTGCAAAGCGTTTAAGTCTTGTACAATTCCTATCTGGTAACCAATTTGATGCATTTTCTATTTTGGATGTTACTGGAGAAATAAAACAGAAGCATTTGACCAGGCTTGTGGAAACTAGTTATTTTTAATGCCATGGTCATATCTTTTCTGGTACCTCACACTTCATTTTTTCTTCCACAAAATCCACCTACAATTTTAGCCAAATGGCTAAAATAAATAAATAAATAAATAAAATCAGTCCCCTTTTTCAGATACAGGTCAATCTATAAAATGATATATCTAGGAGCTTTCTAGAAGATTGGATTCTGAAATTACCTTTTTTTCAATTAACAAACTAAAGGTGTGATCATCTGGCTTGTACCATTGCCAGATAAATTTCCAAGCTTTGTGAATGAAAACTAAGAATACATATACGTTATATTTGCCATACAATGTTGCATGTTTTAAAATAACTCCAGAGAAAGCAAATAAAGATATATCGGAGCTATGCATTTACAGAAAACTTAATCAACACCTGACAGAGCCTCTGCATTAAGGTTAAACGATATTGAGCAGAAGACAATCCACTTCTGAATCTGAAACAAATCAGTATTAAAGCGCACTAATGTGCTCTAGCAGCAAGACCTTTAAAATGGTATTCAAAATTAAATATTTGTTCATTAAAGTGACATCATTCAAAATGTCATCTGAATTTTGCAGATGCAAAAATAAGCTTGTTTGCTATGTGAACATTAAACACTCAGACCACGTGTAAAGAAAACTAAGGAGAACAATTTTAGAGACTCAACTAACAAAACGCTATGTAACATAGCAATTGAACAAATAAAACCAGCTAGACAGGCTCTGGTCCAATACAAATTTTATTGACAAATTCTTTATGGTAAGCTACCTGTTGTTTTCCAAAATGACAGTGATAAGCTTTGAATATTTGTTAATCGCTATGGACCCAGTGAATTACATGAAGAAACGCAAACTGCAGACGAAAAAATGAACTGTTGCAGATCCCAGAAACCGCATTTATGAAGACCATTGAAGACTATAAATATGGGCAAAGCAACAGCTTCAGGAAAAGGTAAACACATACAACCACACTGACATCGCCTGTGCTCTCTTCATTTACACTGTTTTTATTTTGAGGAGTGAGTAAAGTCATTAGGAAAAGCCCTAGAGATACCCTTATCAGGAAAATATTTCAAAAATACCTCGCTTTGAAACATGCATTTCTACATTAAAAAAGGTCCATTTCAATGTATCTTTACGAGTCAAGTAAAAACAGATATCCTTCTTTTACTTGAAAAATGTAAGAATTTGTACACCTTCAGATTGAACTACGCAGGCTATGATTTTGGTCTTTTGGCACAGCGAAGACTTAAAAAATGTGAAAGCATGTCATAACAATTCCTATGTCCCTCTGTACATTTATATATACATAATGTTAAAATTAATAGGAACTAGCATGCAGCTACTAGCTAGACCTTAAATAGTTAACAGCATTTTCCTTAGTTTTGCTTTTCACAATTTCTGTTTTGTCTATATCTTCATTTTGAAGTGTTATTTTCTTCTTTCATTAGTCTCTTTTGTTAAACTTTCTCCTGTGGTGTATTTTTTCTTTCACATTGACTTTCAGGCTCTTTCATTCTCTCCCTGTTCATTCTCAATCCCCCCTTAAGGAACTCATTCTGTTTTCTTGTTCACAGATACATCTTTAGTCTTCCACCCGACTGTTTTCTTTTTTTTTGCTCCTTACCAAACTAGCATTCCCTTTCCATCTTCTACTTCACATACCAAGTATGTGCACACATAAAACCTGATCAAACTTGTTTCCTCATCACACTGACTGGAAGATGACAGACTGAACTAAGGTGGGTTTTGGGTTTTTTGCACCTTTTTTGTTTTTTTTTTTTCTTTTGTGTGTATGCGTTGGTTTGGTTTTTTTAAAATCTGTAGCTCATAAACCACCAGACACTATAAAAAGGTCTATTTTCTAAGGCAGCTTCACAATGAAGCGACAGAGAACAGAATTTGACAGTTTCTTCAGATATTATCACACACCTTACAGTCAGAAGAGTGAACTGAATGAGAAAAGTGCAGTGTCCCAAAGCATATTGGGCATAACTGTGATAACTCAAAAAAATCTGTTCAGATCTATACAGTTATAACATCTAGCTCACAACTTAAAAGTATTTGTATCTTATTAAACTTTCGAGTTTTTGTCAGGCACCAGATCATATTTGTAAAGCTTTCTTAGTGAAATACTAGGTGATTAATCCTCTGTTCAAAGTAGTAATGAAATCTGAAGACAGCCTGTAAACCTGTTATCTATGAAATGTTATAATATACGTTGTCTTTTCACCTTTTTTTAGAAGCTTGGAAAGTAAATTTATACACTAGCTATTTCTGAACCTCTTGTAAAGATGACAGCTCTGAGAAGATTTCCGTGAGCTTCCACAGGTCAGAACAGAAGAATTGCAGAGGGCTCATTAATACTTGCCATCTGTGCAAAGACCTAAGCGCCTGTCTTCTCAACCATCCTAGTCCAACAGTACTTTGGTAGTACTTGGCAGTACTTTGCCGTAAGCATAAAAGCCCCCCAAACACCCCCAGAGTAACAAACCCCCAAACAAAACCCCCTTGTTTTTGTTTTACAAAACAAAACAAAACAAAACCCCTTACTTTTTGCAAAGATATCAACAGGCGATCCATCAGGCAAGAGCCAAGGCCAGCCTTTGAACTGCCAAGCAGGACCCTGTACAAACACTGCCACCACACGATCCCTACAAACACAGAAAGAGATGGACACATTGATGGCCTTGAACACTTAAATTACATGTTTTCTTAAACAGGCAATATACCTTAGCATAGTTTCTTATGTTAGTAACAGCAGTATAGCACATTTAACAACCACACCTCCAGTGCAACTGCTTTTTCCTCTGTTAGGCAAAAAAAAATTTCATGTGATTTTTCTGGACTTTTAGCTCTATCCCTTTGCAGAATGCAGCGCAGTTTCTCATGTTACATTTATAAGAAGTCAAACAGTGTTTATTTCTGGTCATTATTACTTTGCTTTTAAAAAGTGCTCCAACATTTTAGAGATAATCTTCTATGAATAACACTGTAATCAGAGATGTATCAATTTAAAAGCCCTTATTCTGAATAGTGTTAACTTCTATTCTAAAAATTTATTAGAAGAGACAGCTGCTAAATTTCTGCCTCCGGTTGCAAAGTGCATCATTTATTGTGAGGGTATGTAACCATTACCTCTGGTCTAAGAAAATAAATTTGTTATTAAGATAAAGCTTTTACATTAATAAAATTTAAAAAAAACCCTTTGTGAATAATTGTCCTCCCACAAACGGTCTATCTTTTTCTTGAACATTTACATCATCCAACCATCATTCCTACCTACTACAACAAATAATTACCTCCCTAATATAATCCCCAAATTTAATTCATCATAAAGCCTACCAAATCCCAAACGGAAAAGAATAATCTAAATGGAGTTTTCGGGTTTTTTTGTTTTTTTTTTTTTTTTTTTTTTAAAAAGACAGACTAAAGCTTTGTCATTTAGAATGATGTTGCAGGTTTTGTAATGGCTAACAGAAAAAAAAAAACCAAACAGTGGCAACCTCTTAATTTCTAGATACTAATACCTGATTCTCCCTTGGATGAAAACAAGCTAAAAATCCCACACCACTTCACCTCTTTGGTCAGAAGCACTTTAGGAACTATTTTAGATAGTTCTTAAAGGTTTGATCATTAAACATTTTAAGTGCTATTTGATATTTAGAATTTCAAACCCACAGATTTCTGATTAGTTCAAGTGCTCAATACAGAGACCAATTAATTTAGGAACAGGACTTTTTCAAAGTATTCCTCTCCGTTAAAATCTACTTTGAAAGTTACAAAACCATCAAAAATGTCATCGTGCATGTCTAAAATCCTCACATTTGTGAGGAAGAAGTAAAAATGTTGCCTAATTCTTTACATCAAATAACAAAAAGATATTTCTCCAGAATTTTCCTGCTCAAAGAGAAATATGTTTTCATAGCATCAAAGAATGGGCTACAGATAAAACAATCTGCAGCTTTTTCTTAAAAGCTATCTATGATTCCCTTTCCCCAACTGGGGCTCTCCCTTATGAAGTAAGCTTCCATCATTGAATCCAGTTCAATGAACCTGATTCACTACTGAAACCACAGTTCAGTCTTTACTGTCTGATGTGTTTTCTTTCTTTCTTTCCTAAACTATTAAAAAAAGATAGAATGTCAGATGCTGAAGGCCTGCAAACGTATCTTTCTAATAGATCTCATTCAGAAAGCAGGCGAGAAAGGAGGATTTTCTCTAAGATCACGTTTCAGTGACTTGCACACAACACTATCATGAACTGGAAAACTCATATGAATATTTCTATTTGAATTTCTGGAACATTTCAGGCAAACCTAATAAAAATAGTTGTGCTGTGCACACTGTTAAAATAGAGAGTGTTGGATTTCTTAAGAAACTTCTTTTAAGAAGTTTAGTGTCATATTATTTTCACCTATAGACTCCTATACGGTTAACAATCAAATCCATTCTTTCATCTGTATCTTAACTTCTTATGCAATGTAGTAGAATTTTACTGGTCCCTTCCAAATTCTGCATTGTCCTGATTAAGAAATTTTGTAAAGGGGAAATCTATTTTACCAGTCTTGTGGCATAAGTTTCAGAGGTTGGTCTACTACTCGATAAGGTACAGTAACGCTGACTGTAGTTCCCCCAGGCTGCATCTGGTCCTTCCTTCTCTGTATTAGAGTTTCATTTTCTCGTTGACAGCCTTGTTTCTTCTTTTCATCTGATGGTACAAACCTTGGGGAATAAAGAAACATTCTGTAGACAAAAGTTAGCAGGAAAAGTAGCAACTTTATCAGAACTTTGCATTGTTGGCAACAGTCACTGAAGCCATCTCATTTTCACTATGCCAAGCCTCCATCACTACTCATTCAGAATATTATTCTTATGAATAAGAATAATACTTCATAAGACCTTATGATAAAACCAGTTGTACTAAAAGGTCCTTTGCCCCTCAAAACTACAGCCAGACCTGTTCTTATACATTCGTGGCATTGCTTTGCCAACCTTACCCAATACATTTGCAGATGACAAGCCAGATCACAACCTGCTTGAATGGCTATAACTCATTCTTTTTAGTGATCAAGGGTAACATGGGGAAGCTTGATTTTACATTATCAACAATTCATCTGGTTACTATGATGTATGATACTACAATTCGGGATTTCCTTCTGCCCCCGCTTCCCCCCCCCCCAATAGCTTCTCTGATAGATTAAGTGCTCGGAAAATAAGGATAATGTGATCCTCATGTCTTATGTAATCTCTGTATGACAAAAGTAAATGCTTAAGATGTGACACCCTCCCCCCGCAATGTGTTACAGATCTTTGATTTTTCAGCCCCTCACCTTAAAAAAAAAAAAAGCAATTCCATTTCAAGAGTCTCTTCTTTATGGCAATAATAAAATACACAGAATAGTTCTCAAAATTGGCTTCATAAATGTGAGAGTAGTGCAAGCCTTTTTACTGATGAATCTCAGTGCATTTTGTCAAAAGGAAAGATAACAGATCATGCATTTTATAGAACTAAAACTATGTCACAGAAGGGTAAGCTGATGTGACTGGTAACACCTACCAGGCCAGCAAAAGAGCAGAGCTCAGACCCATGTTCTCCTAATATTCTATTCAGAACCACCCAGCTGCACTACTAACACTTTTTGCTGCTGACATTTCATTTCCAAAAATTCTGATAAAAAGAAACACTATGTTTCACTTAACTGCAAAAGTTACCAGGACTATTGTGTTACATTTTAAAAACACAGTACTCTACATAATTGGTAAGATTTCTCTTCATTATAGTTCAGATGGTGCTTTTTAAAAGTTTACTATATTTTTTGGGTAAGTTGTTCACACATTTCTATTTGTTCTCTTCAACCTATTTCTATTTGAATACTAAAACCCAATTTGAATGTGCTTAAACAGGCAGACTCCACTTCCTAGTGCTGGAAAAATAGAAAAAAGGAATGAAAAAAGAAAATATGAGGAAAAGTTCATTATTCAGTTAACTTGAAAATACTAGGTTTTGCTAACATCTTATATCCAATGAGAAAATGGCATTTTGGGGGAAAAACCCAAACAAACATGTTTTAAGGCAGCACGTGGAAACTGTCAATAAACCTTCAAGCAAAACTATTTTACTTTCCTAACATAAATAAACAGATGAAGTCCCCTTACACTCTTCACGATTTAACAGTGTTTCAAAAACAGAAAGTCACAACCAATTTCTGAAGTGTGTGTCCAAATGCATACATCTGCACTGGAAAATTAAAAAAAAACCTGCAAATGACTATGAATTGTGCATTAAAGCATTGCAAATACAGAAAAAGCATTGCAGATGTTAAATAAGCTATACATTAAATTATGCTTATCTGTCTAGTACATGTAAAACAACACCATTCTAAAGAAAATACAGACAAAAAAGCTATACAGGATACATTGGGAAAAAGTACACTTAGGCCACCTAGAATATTATAAAAAAACCGTTAAGACAGTCATTTTGCCAATAATTGAAGTAATTAGAAAACAGTTAATATTTACATATATTTTATCTACCACAGCTGACACATACCATTGCGTGCTACACACAGAAGCGTTCAACACAGTTCTACTTTGGAAAAAGCTACCAAATGTGACATCAAAATTAAGTATTTCTAGTTGGTAATTTAAAAACTTAAAAGTGAGGTGCTACTTCAATCATGAGCATACCTAATGGCCTGTCCTGCCAACATGTTCCAGGCTTTGCTTTGCCAATACTAACTGATAGGAAACTGTATTTCATAACTTAAAGTAAGGATTTGCTTGGTGGTCTTGAGCTTTTAAGAAAACCATTCATGAGTCTCCCCTCACCCATCAGAACTAAGGAATCTGGGTTGGAAAGATGGAAATGAAATGTGGGGTTTTTTTTTTTAAAAGACCTAATTTTAAAACTTATATAAAAAAAAACCCCCTCAAACACCTTTAACCCAAGCGGCAAGGTCTATAAAAAAAGCCAGGATCACCCAAAATGATGGAGAGCTTGAGAAAAATTTTGTTCTTTGTTACATGTCCCACGCACTGAATAAGAACAAACTCTTAAACAATATGTAAATAAAAACCAGCCATACATACATTACAGGGATAATAAAATATTCATATGAACAGCAATCTAAAAGGTCACATTTTTAATTTGATTTGTAAATGTGAGGAAGCAAACACATTTTAAATAGAGACAGGAAACCTAGCCGCCCCTGTCCAAATATGGACACTAAGAAGCAATATTGCTATTCTACAGTCTAACAATTTCATCACTATATCTGAGACCCCTCGAATTTGGCTGAAACAGGCATTCTCAATTCTATTTCTAGCTTTAAATGTTTCTGTGTTTAAGAATTCATTTCCACACTAGTTTATTGACAATTTCTCTCCATTTCAGCTAGAAACTGTTACAGCCATTAAGGCACCATTCAGTTGTGCCTCAGTTATGTATCTTGTAGACAATAGCTTCCGTTTTATTTACCGTAAAAATCTGAATGTTTTTGAATGCATTTCTCCAGGACAGAGCATAAAATCTCTTGTTATCTGAATTTTCTGAAGAAAAAAATATCAATGAGCAGATTCACATGCAATAGTAGAGAAGATAACTGTCGTAAAGAAAGCACTGAAGGAGTACAGGAGTACAGGAATAAATGCTTAGAGCTTACAGAAAGTTTATGAAATATATGCTTGCATTTCCAGGAACCATCGATTCAGTAAGTATAATAAAAGCCATGTGCTCAAGAACTAAGAATCAATAGAAATTATTGTATGATTATAAATATAATCATGGCTTACTCCATCACCACGTGGACATAAAAGACAAGCTTTATAAATGTGAGTATTAAAGAAAACAGCAAAAACCCCCTCTTTCTCTTGGGAATTACTTGCCACAATACTATAGCTGATAGTTTAACTACACATTTGTACTTGACAACTTTTTAATCATCCAATACACTAGAAATGTGTTCTGAAACCTGCCTGTGCAGGAGCTTACATTTTTTTGTTGCTTCTCCAGATTACTATTCTCCAGTTTAAAAAAAAAAAAAAAAAAAAAAAAAAAAAATTCCCATATCTCCTTAGAATCCATTTTTATACCCCTAGTAGGAAATTAATAGCACTCATTTCTCTTGCTGTTAATTTCCAAAAACACTATTCACATAAAAACCGGTGCACTTTCTCACTTTACAAAGACAGCAGGTCCCTTTCCTAAGGTAACAGGCAAGTGACTGAACAAGATCAAATTATGGAAGGTAACTGGTAAGATGCTATCCACTGAACTGCCAGAGCTGCTCCTGCCTAGGCTCTAAACTCACATCAATTGCTAGCATTAACTTTAACACACTTTCACTGAGGTCAGGTCAGCATTTTCTGGCCCCCAACTCAGGCATGCTGAAAAACACATGAACAGAGAATAAGGCAACTCCAATGCGGGATAGTAACAGAGATCATCGTAATAGACATTTGATTGTGTTTAGACCTGGAGACTTATTTTTACAACCCCCCCTCAATATTTTTGTTAAATTACAGTATCAAAAGCTTCATACACCTACTTTTGCAAAAGAACAAAGCTTTTTTTGTAATACATCATCCCTGAATCTTTCAGATAGTTTGCTCAATATCAAAGCTGGATAAATCTCAGTGAGTTGCCTGGCCACATACGGTGAAACATATAATGAGTAAAAGCATCATCATAATAAAAATACATAATCATCATCTAATCATTTACATCTGCCTGATATAATTCCTGCCTTGCTTTTGTTTCATGTAAAGCAGAAGCATTGCCTCTGAAAAGCCTAATTTCAGATATTCTCAAATACTTAGTCTGGAAAGCCAGATTTTACACAATAATTATGATATCTAGTGTTGCATTCAGATAGTGAATAAGAATAAAGTGTATTATATGAAGTATTTTTTAAGAAGCTTCATAATATACCATAAAGTATTGCAGTTCTGATTTTAAATGAAATTACATCTTTTTAATATTTTAGAAACTCTTCATTTTTATCTTGTACTTAGCTGCTTAGAAAAATAACCTTTCAAAAAAAGGTTATCAAGAATACTTGCATATGGTATAGCATGTGAGTTGTTATATTACAATTATATATAGAAATGTCCCCCCACAAAGTCTAAGTTGCAACAAATATATGCAACAGACAAATCAGATATATTAAAAAAATCTTAAACCGGTAACACGCTTCCGGTTTATCATTACATATTTTTCATTCTACTCATGATAACTTCCCTGCTTTCTGTACTCTCTACCTCAAAAGAGAGCGTAACATTAGTGATGAATTAAAGATGCTAAGCATCACACAAATGTCAGCCAAATTTGGCAAGGAAAAAAACCCCAAGATCCTACAGAGCTATGAGAAGGCTTACTAAAAATGTTGGTATAATTAATAAGTTTCTTTCAGTCCTTGACAATTGAATTTAATGCCTACCATAGTACTGGATGAAGACCATCCTGTTTATTTTAGAACAAACAACCTAAAATATTGGCCAATGATACCGCAATTACTTTTGCTCATATCCAAAGTGACAATGTGTTGCAGTCCAGTTACTTATAAAAAAAATCCTAAACAAAAGCTATCCTAAAAGACAGGGATTCCCAGCTATGATTAAGTTTTGATTTTAAGTCGTTTGATCTCTAATTACAATTCCAGCTAACTTTGTTTCTTATTTTGTTTTAAGAAACATTTAAATGGAGGGAATCACAAAAGTTGATCTTATTTATGAAACCCAAATACTCATTGTTTATTACCACACACTTCACAGAACTGTGCTGCCTCAGGTATCAGGCATGGAAGAAAAAGCTCCCCTCTAAACAACCCGTGTCACACGCGTGTCACAGGTTCTGCACCCTAGCAATCCTGGGGGCCTCATTCTCCCAAGGTTCTCCTACATTTCTTAGCAGTCTCCCCTGCAATGGCTCTTACTCTTCCAGCTCCAAAAATCCCTTCTCCTTGTGCCGTATCATTGATTTCCTCTGATGGCTAATACAAGCAGGCTGACTACCTCTAGAAACACAGGAAATTCAAATCTACCTGCATCTTCCTTGCAGGGGTAAGGGAGGGACTATTAATTTGGGTGTGTCTTTTCTATCTGGACAATATTTATTTACTCCAAAACTTGTGGTAATGGCATGTGTCATCCAAATCTCTACTCTAGAAAGCGGGGAATGAGTTAAAGAAGGTGGTGACTTAGAGGCAGAAAATAGGTAAGTCGTCTTTCCTTGGAAAACCATCACATATCTATCCATCACACTCTACACATCAAGGCGAGTTCTACACTCTGCATACCTGAACAGTAAAAACAAACCCTGCAGCCATTCTAAACAAACTACTTCAACAAATTTGAATGCAAAAAAAATACAGGCCAGGTGGCATATTTTCTAGAAGAGTGCTAGAACTGTCATGGCTAAATTAGTATTTTGCTCTTCTGAATTCTGCTCTTGCACTTCTGATTCATTAACATACCTTGCTTCTTCACTTTGTCTTTCATACTTGTTAACTACATCAGTGTCCTCCTTTGACCCCTTAAACTTAATTTCATTTTCTTCTGGATCATGTTCTTTGCACTCTAATGATCAGCCTCCTCTTGGGGCAGGTCTTGAGAAGTTAACTGTAGCTCTACCCCAGTGGAGCTGAAAACAGTGCAAGCCTCCTAGCACAGATATACTTAGACATGACATACAGGTGCTTTATTCCATTATAGCTATTTCCGTATCAGAAAGTAACAAATTATATAGATGTAAAAGCCAGGGCTTGTACTTGTGAAATTTTTTCTTAAACATAAAAGCAACATCCTCTGTCAACACAATTATATCAGTCCAGTAACTGCTTGCACATTAAACTATAATGCTAAAAGCTGCCTTCTCTCCAATTAAATATTTCAGAAGAGGCACCAAGACTCCAGTATGCTTACTGGATCTTTGATGGTATGTGGCAGTAATCTAGGAACTAGAAATAGCTGGAGATCCAAAGGCACCTGGTATCTCACAGCACAGTTTTAAAAAATTCTAGGGCAGCTTCAGTGACAACTGTAGCACCACAATAAGGACAGCCTATTTTTGAAGAAAAGCAGTGTATAGTCTCATAAAGGACACGCAAAGTGCTGAAGGTGGAAGAAGAGCTCTCCATTTTTTGAACATACCCTTGTGGACAATCTATAGCAGTGTATTTCTATGTGAAAATGACTGCCTGTTTCAGAAAAATTAACTGGTATTAACAAATAGGCAACTCTAAATACCGTGATCTGTTAGACAAACAGAAAGATGGTGGGGTTTTTTTTGTTGTTGTTTTTTTACCATAACAGTGAATTTTACCTTACCATGAAGAAAGTAACTTGCAGTGTTGATTGCATTCAGCTATAATGAATTAAATCTTGAATCAGATGTGTGACGCAATAAACAAATTTTAGCAACTCATTAATACTTCCCTGAATGAATTTGCATCGATACTTAATGACAATGCTTTATTCTTATTTTTGTTGTATGTGAACTTTAAAAAAATTCTTTATTTACACAATCAGCTGACCTGCTCAGCTGATACAGCTGTTTACCTAGAACAGAGGCCACCCTCTGGTCCCCTTCTCCTTTACAGTAACTGTGGTCATTTTCCCAAAATCTTTTCTGAGCTCCATGAGCACATTGCCCTTGCTCATCTTCTCTAAGTCTTCTTCCATTGTAAGGGTTCGTTGATCGGTTGCACATGTATGCATATGTTACATAAAAGAAAACCACGACAGACATTAGAAATGGTACTGCAAGACTTTCTTCTCAATCTGCCCATTTGGCCCACAGGTCACAACTGTGCAAAAACTCTGAAAATAAGTTTTTGCTTTTTTCCTACTATTCAAGAGGCATTAATTTCTTTTATACTCTGGTCTGTAAAAATAGCTTGTCACGAGACAGTAGATGCTCTCTTTTGCTTAATTACTAATTTGGTACTAGCATACCTTTATATCCAAAACCAGTTTTTTATACAGTGTGTTCTAATCAGCTACTTACTTCAGATCTTGCAGAAGGTCCTTTGCGTTAAGCATCGTTATTAAAGAGGTCGTGGCTGCTGGAATAATGATTATGGGAGTTCGAGATCCTGTAGAGATAATAAAGTTACATTTGCCTGGTGGGTTTTTTTTGTTCTTGGGGTTTTGGTTGGGTTTTTTTTTTTTTGTTGGGTGTGGTTTTTTTTCTTTCACTTTTTCATTAAAGGAACTGTACATAAGAACAAACCTCTTGCTTAACAGATCAAAATAATGCAAAAATATTCAAGGAAAATTGTAGTAAATCTTTCTTAAGCTGAAGGTTTTCATTCACCAAAAAAAGCGCACCCCTTTATCAGGAATCTCTAAATATGGGTAGAACCCATATTTAGCAAAACAGAATGCTGTCTGCAGTCCACTGCTTGTTTATACTGTTGCTTGTGGTTCCAGCAAAAGATAGAGTGGGCACAATTCACACAAAAATTAAAAGGATTTTGTAACTAAAATTGACTCACCTTTTTTCTGGTTTGGAGGTGGTCTTGCTTGAGAAACTGAGAAAAAATAGAAAATATGGCAGAATGACTAATACACAAATACAAATGTCGTTGTAAGGCAACGTTTCAATGTTTTTGGTTGCAGGAATGAACAGAGAAGAATCACACTATAGTCATTAGATGATTTTCACAGATGCAACATACAAAGTTGAAGATTTATAATTTGGGTCCCAGTATTCAGAAGACAAACAGCTTTTGACCATCTGAAACAGATGTTAGGACAGTTGAGTCAATCTCTCCTAATTTTACTGAAACTAGTCATCCTTCTCCATCCTCCTCAAAAGGTCGGGGCACTACAGCGTTGACAAAAATTGCCAGCAATCTTGAAAAAAGCTGCTTGTAGATCTTAAGTTCAATAGTGCTGAACCAACAGGAAGACCTTTTCACAACAAACTAATCTTTACAGACGCTCACCTTTTCATTAGTAGTTACTACCGTACATGATATCTATAGGATTTAGCTATCCTTAAAACATACAGAACTTCCAACAATCAAAATCTGAATTTCAGGCTTGCTCAAGTTAATTTTGGATCGCAGTTTGAGTTACATGAGCTCTTTGGGTGCCAGAAACAATGAAACTTGACAGATATGGTAGCACTCAAGCAAAAAAAACCACAACAAAAACCCCCAAAACAAACAAAAAACCCAATAAAAAAAAACCCAAATAAAGCCACACAAACAATACCAGCCAGATAGAAACCAAAGAATCCCCCCCCTCCAATAAAATGTTTCCACTTCAGTCTTCCAAGCTGTGACCTCCTCAATATGGGAGATACTTCAGTCCGAAGTTGGAAAAGCATGTATGTTTCTGCACTTCGGTGCAATTAATAAATAACCCGGCTTCCTTTAAATAAACATTTTATAGTTTCACAAGTCTTAACTTAAGCAAATAACTGTTGTGCTTACGATTACCATCATACATGTTTATCCTAATTCACAAAATCAGAAAATGGTGAGTAGTAGAATGATTGATGCAGACTAACTCAAGTCTCAACTGCTACTATGCCTGACAAGTTTCATTAATTGAGTTCCAATCTCATAGCAGCAACTTGCTCATGTTTATTTACAACCGTTTCAGAAACTGCCTCAAACAGGATAAATATTCACAACATATAGTTGCCATTGTTGAAATATTGAGACCATATCCTTAATTATCTTTTCCTGACATTGTCAAATGCAGATATAATTGGTGACACTATATTGAACTACACGAACTTTAGCTACCCAATGATTTTTTAATATTTTTTTTTTAAATCTATGTACCTCCTTAATGTAAAAAAGTTCCTGAAATATATGGGCAGCATCAGCTGCCCTAAAAAAAAAAAAAAAAAAAAAGGAAAAAAAAAAGGGAGGGGGGAAAGCATCTATAAGAAATTTGATAGCTGTACCAAGACAGGTTAGTAGAAAAGTAGGTACTGCAGAAGGGTGCAGAAAAACGTCTTAAATTAAAAGCACATCTCAGACATTTTTTAAAATCAGTATTGTACAACTGTTTTGTCCAATTCAACTGATGTGCAAAGCAGCATCCTCCTGGAAATTGCACATTTTAAATACTTTGACTGCTAAGAACAGAACAACTGATTTCTTAAAAGTTCCAAACCCCAAAATATGCTAGAACAGGCAGAAAGATAAATTTTTTTTTTTTTTTTTTGAATGAAGCAGTATGTACTTTCTTCAGATTATACCTCTCTTCTTTATTCTTTCTTCAACTTACAATATAGAGGCAAGATAATGGATTAGAGATTGGCCTTAGAGAAGAGCAATATCAGTATAACCTGTATAATGTACAGAAAATACACTTCTGCCAGTTAACGCCCATGAAGTCACAGCTAGCAGTAGGGACCTGTGACAACTCAGTCAGATTTCTGCTCTTGCCACTTCTACCCTTTTCATACTGCTGTCTGTCAACTCCATTTGCATTACTATGCTTAACGGGTTTAGTGAGAAGTATGACAGGCAGCATGACCTTTCTAGTACCAAAATAACCAAACAGAAAATCTATGCACAACAGCATTTAGGTATGCTGAGAATATTCAATATTAGAATAGACTTTTGGGGAAGAGTCATATTTACAATATTAAATCTTAGCATTAAATCCTACTAATAAATCTCAAGGAATTAGCAAGGCATGCATTGAAAGCATTTAGTAGTCTGAATAAGAATATACAGTAGTCCAGCAGTACTTCTGGAAAAAGTATATTCATTTTAAAAGGTAGCTTTGTTTCAAAAAAAAGTCCAAATGTTCCCTTTCCAATACCTTCATAACAAGAATAACCATCATCTTGTTCTTAAATAACACCTTTCACTCGAGACTTTCTTCTACCAAACCAGAAATTCTCATAGTATGTAAACTAGGTGCAGATATGTACATAGCTGTTTAGAAACACTGATCCTTTCAGATACTGCCTGAACCCTTACACTCTTTTAGAAACTCTTTCTAAGGATTTCTCATTAAACCAAAACAAAGTACTTATATCATTTTATCTTTGAATCTCAAATTGAGATTCAATCTGACATACAAAATGGACATGGTAGCTAAAGTCTACTAACTGGGAATTAAAAAGCCAGTTGAGGATTCTGGGCCCATTACAAGTACCTTATGTGCCAAGACGTGTGAAGAAGCAATCATAACACGTTCAGAGAAAGACTTATTTCTGATATATTAATAACAGAAGTAATAATATATCTCTTCTTGAGATTAGCTTTTCTATTTAGGTTGTTTCTTCTTGGAGTATTAAGCAGCTCTTATTATATATTTGAGCTGGCATTTGTGAACTACCAAGCTCACAACCAAGAGCTTTGTCACTTTTTAATTTCACTAGCGCATCCTTTTAATGGGCTAATTGGGCAACACAATGAAGAGAATGAACCCAAGCCCCATGGTATAACATTAATCAAAAACTTATTTCCAACACGTATGCAGTTAAAAGCTACAAATAAACAATCCCCACTTCATTCTTCAGCTAACTAAAGTTTTAAATAGTACTTCTTTGAAACTCATACTTATTTAGAACAGAAGCACAAATGATAGTAGGCCACCTTACCTGGTCGTGGTACAGGCTGTGCTGCTGGAGTTTGTGTTTTTCGAGCAGAAGCACCTTCCTTTTAAAAGACAGAAGAGGTAATATTAACAGCTGGCCTTCTTGTCAGGTACATGGGGTTTTTAAGTGAACACAGAGCTACAGAGGGTATCATGAAAATGATGGCAATATGTTTCCATTAAAGAGAAGAAACCAAACAGTGAAAATATTCAAAACTCTGTACAGATTCTGTTTTAGACTTGGGGAGGACAGATAACCTCGTAAGCTTTTACAGGTTTACATTTTAACCATCAAATGCCAATCAGAAACTTTTTTTCTATATTCAAAGAAACCTCTTCTATTTATAGTATTGTTTCATTTTACCTATGATCGCTTTCACCAAGGGTTAATAACATAAATGTAAGCAATTGGCTATAGACATTTCAAAACAAGATCTGCTTATGCTCTGGATGGAAAACTAGGACTATTCCTGCCTTGAAGAGTTTTAGTGCCCAGAAATAGCACACTCATGATACTTAGTTCTGCTCACGCCTTATCCAATTACCTTAATGTAACAAACAAAAGACCTGCACTACTATTTATTCTTGTTAACTCTGCAGAGTCAACACACCACGTAAGAGAACAGTGAGGTCTCACGTCTGGTTCCAAAGCAACATGAAATTCCTGCAAGAACAAATTCTGTTCTCAGTTACTTCTGTGAAACCTCACTGAACAAAACATGTATTACTAACAATATTACTAACACTGTAAAAAAATGCGATGTATTCCAGCTACTTCAATTTGCAAGGCTGACAGAAAACCTTTTAACATGAAACCATGAATTTTATCTGAAAATTACTTAAATGCTATGTGAAGTGTATCCTTCAACTGTGAGACACTGAGAAAGGTCAGAGATTCCGCCCTGCAAAAACCTGTTGGAAAGGACTCCAATATGGCATTATCACATTTGTATGTCCACACATAAATAACAATATGTTCTGTAAGTCAAAATAAAAAAGGCTAATGAGCAGGGGACTACACACAAGCAACCTCAAGTTCCATGATTTAAATAACTTAAAGAAACTGCTTTTAAGTTTCCACCATGAAAGTTAAAACCCTGTTTTTATCTCAAGAACTGTGAGGTACAAATACAAGAGAAGATCACTTGACAAGCCCTCAGAAAACACAAATTTACGCAAAATATCTCTTCCCTGAGCTTTAGTCAAAGCCACCCAAGATTAGTTACAATAGGCTGGAGCTGACATTTGGTAGAGCATGCAGCTTTTGTAACTTTTACAGTCAGCAACCTCCTATTAATCTTCAGTATAAGGATTTAACCCCCCCTTGCAAGAAATGGATTAAACTCGAATTTTGGTGTACTCTTTTCTGCTTATTAAAATACCAACACCTATGTAGGGCACTTGAGTCAGTAACTGTTATTTTAAGACTTTTTTTTTTAGTACCTGAGAAAAGGTATTTTTGCCAATGTCCTTTCACAATAATTACTCAGCAAATGATGAAAATCAAAATACCACACTCTAAAGGAAGAGCAGCAGGAAAGGCTGACTATCCTTGAGAAAAGCCTTGTGACTGAGAAACAGCAGTTATTGGAAACATCACCACCTTTCTTTTCGCCAAGAAAGTGGAAATAAAACATTTTGCATCTGTTTCTACAGAAGAATGTCATTTTCTGCATGAAAAGACTGTTCCTGTGGTGCACTAATTACACATGTTGAAGAAATACCAAGAATTCTCCCATATCATTTCCTTAAATTCAAAGCACTTTATGAAATAGAAAAAAGAACATCAAGCTAAAGAAACGTCACTTCCTGCAATGCTGTCTCAAGTTTCTAAATCCAATTCAGTTTGCTTGGATGCCTAACTATTCCTGTCTGCAGTCCCACATGTCCATTCCTCTTTCCTCCCCTACAGAATCCGTAACACAACTTTTCAGCCGCCCCTTCCACTTATTAAGTGCCTCCCATATCTCAAACAGACCCTGCAGGACCTACGGCAGCTGCAGCAAAGGGAGGGAACCAGGAGCTGCTTCGGAGATTCTGGAGTTTTTCTGCAGCCTTGGAAAGCATTATAACCAAATTTTAATCAAAGCCCTGCTTTGGTTTCCATATGACTTGTACTTGTGATTTCTCTCTTCACCAAAATGTCCATAAAGCACCAGAATATACATAGAATCAAGCCTAAAAAAGTAATTGGCAAATGATCTGTTTGGGAGTTTTTCACACTTCTCTGAATTGTCTACTCTAAAGTGATTAGTGGGAAACTTAGTGCAGAAACCTAAAACAAAAAAGCAGTACTTTGAGAATATTGCAACTGAAAAACTAAAAGCCAACCCCAAAACAACAACAAAAGCACATTAAAAAAAATCACATGAAAATACCTGAGTAACAGTAGGAAACAAATTAATTTAAATGACTAGATACAAAAGACGGCTACCACTTCCATGCCTACGACCTTTCTGTTTGTAAAAACAATTTCTGCAAATCAATTAATGGCAGAGGTCACAGCTAAATCACTGCCTTAGACTGTGATAAATTCATGGATGAACCTCAGCTCACAACTCCTGATATTCTGGCATTGTAGCACAGAAGCTCAATTGTCACCTACTGAAGGCATAACATCCATCCCTTGTAACTGATTTACATCTCCTCTCTCTCTATGATTATCAGTGACCGAATCACCACCTCCTATTACGTAAAAACTGCAGACAATGTAGCAAAAGAAGCTCTGATCAACATTTCAAGCCCACATTTCTTAAATGGTTTGCAAGGAGAAAAGTATACTATTAAGATGAGGAAGAAACAAAAGTACAGAGCAGTGATGGTTCACAAGATACACTATGTGGAGAAGAAAACCCGCGTTCAATAGGGAAGTCATTAGCAGGATAATTTTGCTAACATTTCACACTGTCCTGAAAACAAAAGATGCTGAGTTTAGACACAAAATTAATGCTTTTCAAAAGCATTCAGATAGAGGTATAAGTTTTTCCTATGACAACGCACTAATTTATGATACAAGCTCTGTTTACAAGGCAGGTATAACCACAGAGAACTACATGCTAGGATTTCTCCCAGAGGAAAAGAAAATTAAGCTGACAGAGTAAAATTCATTGTTGGTTCATTCAACCACACAAGGTAAGTGCTGCTGGTAATTTATGGCCTGTTAGCTACTCGGAGGCAACTTCTCGTTTGCATGCTCTAACTCCTTGTAAAGACAGTAGCTTCTTTCTCAGTGAGCGCACAGTAAGATATTTCAGATCTTCTAGTGTGAAGTTTTTAATGTAAAAGTTACTCTGAAATAACTAGCACACTGCAAATTCAAACTCCAGTTAGGGGAGCTTTTGTTTGTGCAGCTGTACCCTAAGCACCAAAAGCAGCAGAAATCACTACTTAGCTATTTAAAGAACATTCATTTCCTCAAAGTTTCTGAACATTTAACAGTTTTGCTCGAAGATGACATACCTAATTCTTATGCATAAGCCATTTGAGACTGTTAAGGAGTATATTATGAATATTCATAAGTTGAAACTAATTTAGTAACAAAACGATGTAATTTGAAAAATACAAATCTTCTTTAAGACGACCACTTAACATCATATTTGAATCAAAAACATATTACTTGGTTTAGTTGTGCTGATTTACCATAGAAGGTTACATATAGTTTACTTATTATTTACATTAAAAATATGAGTATTTAACCATTCAGAAGCAACAACCTGATGTAGAATGAAATCAGGAAAACAGATACCGAAAGCTTCATACTTTCCTGGATTTTACTGCATCATTTACAGATACACAACTGTATATACTTTTCAGTGGAATTCATTCCATTTCAGTACTAATGTTTCCTATCATATTAGACAGTTTCGAAATGTCTGCTCAATAACTGTTTTTATTTTAGTGTATGCCTTCTGCTATTTAGCGTTGTCCTACCTAAACATCTAAAAATATTGGGTTCACAAACCACTGCATGAATAGAAAACAGGTCAGTACGTGTGAAAAAAAATCCAGATTCCCACTTATAGTCAAACAAGGAAAAAAAAACCCACACCCTGAAGGACAACTGACGACTTCTATTATTGTACGCCCTGGTAATTAAGCTTTTAGTGTGTTCTTTTCTTCCCTCGTTCCTTCATACAATTGCTATGTTTGTCTTAATTCAGACACTGCTATGTGCTCTGATAAGTTTTGAGAGAGTAAACTATGTTTACAATAACAAGAAGCTTTAGGTCTATTGCTTAAAGTCCCTTAAATCTGTACATTTTGTATACTTCACACCTTTCCTTTCATATGTGCATTCATTTTCCCTTCCCTGCTTCTACATTATACAGGCAAGTTGCAATATATTATGAAGATGCAAATTGGCTTGGACAGATTCTTACCACACTTGTCTGTCCTCCAATATATTGCATCCTCAATCCATTTTAAGGTAAAAAGTTCAACAACTTTTAAAAGATCTATTTCTTGCAATAGTAAATCTGAGATACTGCATCTATACAAACATCAAAAATTACCTAACAAAACAAAAGCAAACTATGGTCAATCTATAGTTGTATTTAGTTACCCAACAGTGGGTGTTGTTTTAGTTTTTGGTTTGGTTTTTTTTTTTTAACAGCTTTTAAAACCTTCTGTAGTGTTTGTTGACCTTTTTAATTAAAAAAAAAAATCTCTCATTCTTTGTGTTAACTTGCAAAAATCACCAATTATCAATATTCAACTGATACCAGGACCTAACTAGTGTTTTTCTGTATTTTAGAAAAAATTCTTTAGTTTAGATACCTAGTACTTTTCTTAAGTCTAAATGAGCATTAACATCCACAGTAATATTCACTCATTTCTCAGTTGGAATCAGAAATTGCCTGAATGTAACTCATGCTACGTTTTAGGAAATGAACCCTCATGTTTTAAGCAATAAGACATGTTATATTGGTAGAATTTTTTCTTGGAGGCACGTTTCACATATACGCAAGTTAATTTACTCTCTTGAAGCACAAAAAAGCTATTAAAAGTTTCTTATTGTGGCTTCACAAGGTACAAATAATGGAAGGAAAAACCTCAAACTCAAACTATTTCATTGCACATTCACTATCCCAACTGGTTTCTATGTAGAGATCCATACAGTCTGTAATATTTTGACATTTAAAAAAATGTTAGGAGCAATGGATAGACTTGACAATTTGATGCCATCTTGTAGCTTTTTTAATTTAGCAAATTTAATTTCTATCTTGTTCCTTTATAACATTTAAATTAGTACAAGACATTGTCTAAATCTAAATCTAAAAATTTTTAGGTAACTTGCATGCTCCTGCGTAGTAGTAGTACAAGTAAAAAGTAACATTTGATTCTGCAAGAAGTATTAGCAACTGCTTGCATATAAAACATAAAGCAGCTTTCAGCTTCACCATCCAGGACGGAAGACAATTCAACCAAAGACTGTTCTGGTCTAAAGATGAACGTAGTCAAACTGTAACACTCGGCTCTCAAATGAGAAAAAAAATAAATACATGTGGATGGTGAGCTTCTAAAATTATCTTTAAGAACAGACTTCAGTTTATCTATTCAATTTAGAGCAGAAGAGACTGTAAGACAGCAACTACTATCATTGCCTGAGTGATTCAAAGTATCGAACCTTTGAAGATTCTAGTAAAGCCACCCTAAAGAACTATGGCAAAATTTAAAACACCTGCATAGTTAAGAAGAATATTATTTTTCTAGAAATTAAGTCTTGTATACATCAATGTATGACAAACAGCCAAAACAATGGGATGACTTCAAAACCAGGTATCTAACATCTGGTCCAGATGCCCTACTTCAAGCTAGATAGAAACATCTATCTATTTCATATAAATAGCTCGGATTCTGAAAACATAGGGCTTTGTTCTAAAAATTTTAAGCCCTTAAAAGCCTTGGGGTGAAAAAACAACCTTCCAAAGAACCAAGCAAAACAATCCAAGTGAGTGGCTCTGCCTCTGCAGACTTCCTAATAATTCTCTGACTTCAGTTCATATCAAAAAAATTTTAATAATATTTTAAGTTTAACTAGTGTTTCACATCATCATTCTATTTACACACGAAACTGGTATAGCTTATTTGCATACTTCTATGCACACAAATCTGCATATGCAGTCCCCCAAGACAGATATTTAAATAATAAATTGCAAGCTTTTACCTACTTTCCCAATTTTAAACTATGCTGTAAAAAATAGAATTTGATAGCAGGATCTTAACTATTGGGCAAATACTGCTAATATCACAGTCATTTTAACTTCCGTTGCTTGTAATATTAATAAAAAGGTCATTTCTACTGTTTACATTGTTTCAACTTCCTTATAGTCTAGAAAAGAGAGGGGGAGTTTAAGCAGAATTAAATATATTTTTATAGAATGAATTTAAAAAGGGGAAAAGTTTACTATTATTTATCAAAGGCTTCTGATACCATCTGCCTAAGGAAAATAACACCATAGCTTGACTATTTCCTACTTCAACAACTAAACTACTGATGTGACAAAAGGGGTTAGTAAAAATTACATAATCATATTTATTTCAAAATACAAAACTGCTTATACTGAAGATCATGTCTTATCAAGCATAGTTTGAAGAAAAATACCAATGGAAGATTGCCAATCCTCAAATTCAGTTGCAAGAAAGAAAACTTGATGCCCATCTTCTTACAAAGATAAGGCAGATTTCAATATCGTTACAACAAATTTCGTAACTGTAAGGAAATCAGTTGTAGACAGTCTCTTCTGAATGAGTACAGTATTACAACGATGGAGGAGAGAAAGCAGAAGCAAGGGAGGGTGGCAGAAATAAAACTACACTGATGTCATCAAGGGACTAGCTGAAATTTAGGAATACTAGTACTTGATGTTCCACAGCATGCAAATTAAACTTTTGTTTGCAAATCTGGTCCTTTATTAATCCACTATAGAATTAAAACTGACAAGATTACTCAAATTCTGAAACATTGACACTGTAAAACATAATAAAGAACACAACTGATGGGGTTTTTTCCAGCAGCAGGCCCGGAGATCAGTGTCATTGAAAGACATGAAAAATACTCACTGCAATTTCTTGTTTATTACAACCGGGTTAAAAGAAGTTCGGTTTAAACATGGAAAAATATGACTGAGTTAATTGGACTGCTTACAGATAGCTTAGGCAATATTCTGGCTCTGCAAAGAAAATGATTGTAAGCAACACAAATCACAACTGGATCTAAATGAATACTGTAGTGACTAGTGATCAACTAGGGACAAAACCATACAAATATGCTAAAATAATAATAATAAAAATTATTGGAGATGCTTTTGGAAAGAGTTAATGAAAGCAACCATTACTGAGATGCCTTAAAACTTAAGCATTACCCCCAAAGCTAAGCTCTCAAAACATTCCTGAACAGTCTTCAATGAAGTGTGCTAGAGCTCCTCCCATCTTTATCCTTGCACAAAACATCAGTAAAATTCAGATTTTCATCTTGAATTTACACCAGTCATGTAATTTCAAACTGCTGCTATTGAAATCGCAATTTTGAGCTGAAGAGGAATGTTGGTGACAAAGCCAGGTTAAACATGTAAGCACTTCCATTTTGCTGGGGATAAACTGTTTTCATCAAAACACAACAACTCTTAATCCTGAGAAGAGAACTCCAGAGGTTTTGTTTGTTTGTTTTTTTGAAAAATAAAGGCCTGCCTATGTGTTTATTTAAATGACTCATTCCCTTGAAATACACGCAAGACAACAGTAGGTATCACTAAAACATTATTTTTGCTTAGAATTCTTTCCCTTTGGGTTAATTATCTAAGCCTGCCTCACATATATTACTTGGCAATCGGTAAGACTTTTGAAAAACACAGTTTGAGAACAAAAAGATTGTTTCATCTTTATCAAAAGTCAGGTGCAAAGGTTTATACACTACTGGTTTTCTATATACTAAAATCAGAACATGCCACATCAATTCAATAGAACTGGAATTTGCATAATTATGAATTTACGATGATTTGCTAATGTTTTAGTCTCCAACTTTCAGCTTCATGCATTCATGAATCTGTAGTTCCAATACTACCTGTAACCGCAAGTATTAGTCACTCACATGAAGTGGTTTTTCACCAGAAACATTACAGAATATGGGGTGCAAACAGTTCATTTGCATAAAAGCACTGCTGACATGCAAACTCTAAACATTCATAGAAAAGCACTGTTATTTTTCTATTCAGATTCTGCTTTGGAAATGGTATTCAAGGGAACAGTTATATGTACATTAAAGAAAATGTTGCTCGGTACAGAGCAACAGGAAGATCCCACTTACACCTGCATTCAGCGAGCAATAAATTTGCAGAGGAAGAGGCTTAAAAGACCTCAAAAAAGGTTCCTCTGCAACTTCTGGAAAGACTCATGAAATGCTTTGTGTGGGAAGAGTATTTTCAAAAGCTCTGCAGGTGCCTAAATGAATACAGATGGATCCTTAACTTCTGCGTGAAAATTTTTCCAAAAAACCCAAATTGAATCAAGACCCAAGCAATTGATTAACTTTATGTGATGCTGTTCAACGTCTCAATGCAACAGAAACTGATGAGGCTCTTTCCAGACTCCCCTTGGTTATACTGAATCCTGTTGTTAGAACAGGGGATGCTGTAATATTAGAATTCTAATACATCGGAAGCTATTAAAGCCCTTAGTTTTTTTTGTGATTGCTTGTTCACAAATTATCCAGCACCTCTTTTTCCCAGTTGTACTTCATCCTGATGTGATCTTCTCTTTTCTGTTCACTGAAGAAAAGTTTTAATATTACTCTTTCATACCTTACCAGCTTTAGCAATCCCAGCACTATGGTTATACATTACGTTACAAGAAAACATACTTATCATGGGTGGTCATGGCCAGACAGATGAAAGCAATTTTCCAAGTAATCACCTTGGAAGACTTAAAATATCAGGAGAAAATCCTGAAACTGTATTCCTTGAGGAGCCAATGCACCAAGCTGAACAGTGGAATGATGAACTCTTAGTCGTTTGTGTTGCTTAGGAAAGTAACTGCTGAGTTGAAAACCAGCATGAGCTTTTTCAGGATCAAAAGCTTTAGCTGCAGCTATAATAAATTGTAATAAACAAGCCAAGAGATAAGAGGGCTTGAGCGATGACAGTGATGATTATAAGAATACAACAGACTATAACCACTTCGACATGGAAAGGGCTATTTTGAACTGTCACAGGCCAGGGAAAAGTCTAGAAAAATGTTCTAGTTGCAGATTGTCTTGACACTCAAGGCTTCCTCTTTTCTGAATAACAGCTCATCCACTATGCAAGTGCAGCTGCAAAAGGTGGTTTTTTTAAACCACAAAAGGTGATGATCTTGAGGCCTGTTATAACTGGACAGGCTGCTAGTAATACTAAAGCACAGATCGTGTAGTCAGTCGAGTAATACTGATAATGAAATTTATGCTTTCTCAAATTTTCTTAATTCTTTTTATATTTCTTTACTTTGTGAGTTGTACACTAAGACACCACAACAGTGTCTTGCTGGACACCCACTTGCTGCACTAGCTACAGCAAAATTAAGTGATACAAATTGTACATATAGAAAATTTAAAAAGTACTATAAAAAGGGAAAAAAAAGTGTATTTATATGAGTTATCTGTGCCATTTGCAAACAGAGTAGTAAGCCTCCAGCATAACATCTATTAAAGCCCTCATCAACAAACTGTCCATTGAGACAGAGCAGGTTCACTATCTTGAGTGCTGGTGATAAAAATATTGACAAAGTATTGAGACACAAGAGATAACTGTACAACAGCAGACAAGCAAGTTAGAAACAGAACAGTAATTTACTGCAGAAATTTCCGAGTTTAGTTCAGCATGAAAGTCTTATGATTTCTGGACTTGCATATGCTGCAGTTACGCACACGCTGTAATTCCCCCAAACTGGGAAGACCGGACATTTTCATCTGCTTATAAGATAACCAGAATGCTGTCTCTAAACATTTGTCCTGCCCCAGCTGCATAAATTCACAGGTTTATTTTCAATTGTCATATTTAAAAAAAAAAAAAAATTTATATCGAGGAACGAAAACTAACCAAAGACCGACCGTATTCCCAAAAAACTCCAGATTTTGTCCTGCTCTTACTCTACAGATCTTATTGCTTTAACTCACTCAAAAAACAGACTGAAGGGAAGAAAGTATGTTGTGTACCATGAAGATGGGAAGTGAATCAAAACAGTATGCAAGCAGAGTTTTTTGGTGGATGGCGGTGGGAAGCCAATGGTGAACAGACCTTTTTGTTTGCTTTTTAACACTGTGGCTAAACACCATTGATCGTAATAGCAGCAAAAGGTATCACTTCTCCATGGCAAGAACGCAAATTCAGTCATTTTCCCCTTTCTCAAATGCCTAATTTAAAGCTTACATTTCCAGTTTTTACAATCAGAAAAGCCCCTGTGAAATGTTTGCCAAGCACTATACATAAACACATAAGCATTATTCATGCAGGGAAACAGCAACAAAAACTTCAGACAAAGGTTTTTGCAATAAAAGCACCTCTAGCTGGGGGGATGGGACGGGACATACTCACGTTACTGCTAGCCCAGACTCTGTTCATCTCCTTTCCTCATATGCAACAACATAACGGTCTTTGTCAAGAGGTTGATAATGTGTTCAGAGGAACTGAGTTACACTCAGTTTTTACCACAAGAAGCTGGGAAATCTGACACATAACAATCTGCCCCCAAACACAAAGTTACTGGTCATCTTGTGTATAAACTTTTATTTCACTAAAAATACTAAATCCAAGAGAAACCAGCTATTTTGAATAGACACAGAATACCTTACATTTTCAATGTACAGGCTTCCTATATGGTGCCGTATGAAAAAGCACTATTTTGAAAACTATTATGACTGGAGCTGACATTTGATTGCAGTGTTGCTTTCTGCCTGGTGATTTCATACACTCCTATCAAGTAAAACAAAAGATTTCAGCAGGTTTAACTTCAAAGAAAACACATCTATTACTGGATCAAAACGTTTACATTCAGATTTCAACAAAATAAACAGATCCTTGGAAACATTCTCCCACATTTTAACTCAGGGCATAGAGGCAATTTTAGATTCAAAAGAATATACATACAAACTTCAAGAACCAAACCTACAAAGGTCATAAGCAGTGTATTAATAGTACCTCAATCTTAATATTAAACTTTAGGAATTACATAGCCTCTAGCTTCCCATGCTTTATATATTTAACACGGTAAAACATCATGGAAAAAAACTTGCGCTCTTCAGTATCCTCAAATGGCTGCTACCACCATAGTAAAAATCATTAGCATAACTTTCTCAGTATGATATTCTGAAGTCTGAGCAATTCCAAAATTTACAATAATAGCATCCCACTTATACCAGTCACAGGAGCTTTGACAAACTGTCTTCTCGACTACCTAGATCTTTTCCTTGGACTGCATTATGTAAAAGTTTCTCACACACCATCATAATCAAACACCCAGAATAAAAAATGCAATGGTTTTGGTACTGTTATATGCCATTTATGGTCCTGTTCTCCAATTCTCTCTCCCTGCAGCTTTCCCAATGAGAACCACTGCACTACATACTTTTCATTGTAGAACACTCATTGCAGAATTCTGTTTTAATTAAAATACGCTTTTATTTACAATTATGAAGGAGCACTCGAATTAGACCAAAACAGTTTTTATCCCTCCCTCCTGCCCCTTCCCAAGAAATTTCCACCCCTAGATACAGATGTAAACAGATTAAACAGTTAAAATATTTTGCAGGGATCACTACTACACAACACTAAATCATCAGGAACAGCCAGAAAGCTGCCTGAACCCAAAATTCTGTATTTCTTAGATTAAGCCTTTATACTTATCCAACAGATTCCAAGATTAAAAAAACCTAATAATCCCCCAAACACTACAACGAATTAAAACCTTCTGTTTTGTACCCAAAGAGCGAATAGACAATGTACTGCTCAACTTTCAGTTGTCTTCATTTAAGTGTGTTCTAAAAGTCTGGCTCTTTGACAAAAGTTATACAGCCCTTGTTAGGGCTGTTTTTCTTCAAAAAGAAATCACATATTTGAATCAAGCAACAGAATCACAATATTAATCATCGTATAACAAAGTCACCTGGGACACAAAAGTATTTTAGTCACCCATCATGGATTCATATGTTGCAGACAAACAATAGAAGACTAGATACCATATTTTCATCACAGCATCAATGCTTTCTACTTGTGTGCTTCTTGATAAATATTTAGGTTGAAAGAATTGCCTTCAAAATTTTTTGCACTAACATGCATGCAACAAATTTTTATATTATTGGTGCAATATTATATACCAAATAGATTGTGCAAACTGCTATTAGTATTTGTATCCCAAATAAATGTATCATTCATACCACCCTACTGTAGAATCTAAAAGCCAATGATGTTATATACCTATATCAAAAACTAACTGTAATGGCAATAAATCATGCATTAAGTTAAAATACAGGAAGGATTCTGGCTGTATCACACGAGGAATTTTTCCATTCGGCCTTCTGCCTCTGCTTTCAGCTTCCTTTGGCATTATATCTAAATTCCCCATTATTCTTCTCTCTTTAGTAGAGAAGATTAAACTAAGCCCTTCTCAAAGCACTAAGACGACAACATTAAACTTTTATTTTTTCATTTTATACACAATCCATACACTAGACAGACTATCTCCAAGCTTCTATCTATGCATTATGAGATCTGGTTTATAATGCGACTGTTCTTTGAAATGGCTTGGGCACAGCTGTATTTTTGGAGGCGCAGAAATGTCCTCTTAAATGAAGGTCAACTGACAAGGTCTCATTCATACAGTCTGGGACCATTCTGTTCAAAGATGAAGACAGGATAAGGGCCGTACAAGATCTCTACAAATTTTAGGATCTTCCTATTATGCTATGGCTTTTATACAGTCTTCATCTCTCACTGCAGAAAAAATAACCCCCTGACTAAATGAGCGGACTCAAAAGCGTATTTTAAAACAGGTTTTAAAAGTTTTCAAATGGCTGCCTCTCTCTCTCTCTCTCTCTCCACCCCCCTATTTGTATGTATACATACATGCACACACACACAAATTCACCTTTAAGAACGTCCCACTGTGAATAAATGTCTAAGCTGACAGACTATGCCAGTCAGCACAGACACAGGTGACGTTCACTGCAACTATTATTTCTGCTACTCACATGTTAGCAAGTATCAGTCATCCATAATGATCCTGTGGATTTCACAGTTTATCTAAAGGAAATCTTCCTTAAGCAGCAAGACCTCTTCAGCTCTCCTTCAGCCCTCACATCTATCCTGTTACTTCAAATAGTTATTTCGCCTTTGAAAAGTCTACTGTCAGTGATAAAAAACAAACAAGATTTTTTTTTCCTACAGCAATCTGTTGCAAAGCAAGATCCCTTCACTGGAAAACTGAGCACTTAGGTGGCAGGAGATAAAAACGAGTAAGCCACTAAGAGCAGACAATGTTTTGGAACAGAGTTAGGCTTTCAATGCCAAGATCTCAATGAGGAAAAAAAAAAAAAACCACCAAGTGTAACAAGATTCCTCTGTTATGACACCCTGGAACTTTCTGTACACGCTTAGGAGGGCTTCACCAGTCACAAGCAGATTCAATTTCATGAAGACTCATCCAAGCTGGTGGTGCTCTACTTTTATGAGAAAAACACCAAAACAAAATAGCAGCATCACCTTTTGAGAAAGGGCAGCATGGTAATTTTACGCGTAGCTCAAAAGGCTGGCAATAAGTACAAAACCTCACACATTTCTATTTATTCCTGTTCTTCTAAAAAGACATTTTGAAAATGTACAAAAAACCAGCTATTCAAGAGCTTATGCCAGACTACATATTTCTTCCTTATTTCTCATCTTCTACACTGTCATATTCCTGGGTAAACAAATACATGCCTATTTTGAAGGAAGAGCAAAAACCCTTATCTTTTCAAACAGCCATTTTTGTCACTGACTAGGGCCTATTTTGAAGAAAAACATCTGAAAATTACATAAAAACAATGACAAGGCACTACCAGTATGAAAGCTGTTCTAAAAAAACCCCAATTTCTTATTGCCATCAGATCTCAATCAACTGGGATCAGATATTCTAGGTAGCACATTTTCCATTCGAGATGACAGAGGTGCCTTAGATTTAGCGATTTCATTAGCTCAGGGCAGCTTCATAGAAACACAGCTAGTTTACGTCCCAGGCCAGCAGGGCTTCAGAAACAGCACTGCCACACAGCATGGAGCTACTATTTATAAATCTTGCAAGCATCTCATGTATGCCGCAGCATTATTTCAAGAACAAGCAAGCAATTCTACACAGAGTCATCAGAACTTATTAGCTCCAGCCACACGGGACCTGAACCGATTCCACCAGACCATTCAGAGTAGGCTGATGCATCTATTCCCTGAAGGTCGACACTCCACAAGGCTTATTAGATTGTGTGCATTATCATGTGAATACACAGATCCAATTTTAATCTGGCATTGGTCCCAACCAACCTGCTAGTGAGAGAAGTACAGAGATTCAAGAGACCTGCTCTAACTTTCTCTGCTGCATCCAGTGTTTCCCACGTTACTGACATAGCTCCTTGCCCATTCCCTTCCCCCAGTGCACCTCAGATAAGTGAAAGTTAATTACACATAACAAAAAACCCTCTTCTTGTCATTAGGCAAACCCAGCATAGAAGTACAGATACTGGTGTGTAGCTCCAGACTGCGCTGTGTAGAGTCAGCTGGGGGGCGGGGGGAACCAAAAAACACCAAAGGAAAATGGCAAACAAACAAACAAACAAAAAAAAAAAGAGTTTTTCACAGCAAAGAAATCGTCACCATAAGAGGTGACCTAGATTCCCAAAAAAAAGGATTCCCTTTTTGTATTGTACCCAGGCCTCATTAAATTAAGAAGGAATTTTTATTCTATTTTATTGCTTTGCTTGCTTACCTAGAAATGCAATAGAAATAGAAAACGACTGTTGGGTTTTTTTGCACTATTACGCTTGTTACTGATATTAATAGAATTACAGGGCTTTTTATATTTGGCAAAATAAGTAATTCCAAGGAAAACAGTAAGATGGATATCCAAAGGGGG
>NW_009223353.1:0-14770 GCF_000690835.1 Fulmarus glacialis | reverse complement strand
GAGACCGTGGAAGCCACTTACAAAGCAAACCCGGAGGCGTACCTGTGTAGTGCGGATCCAGCTGCGGTGTCGGCCGCGTTAAGGGTGGTCTTTATGCTGTCCTCGCCTTCCAGGTGTGGGACTGACCAAAGCACTATGAGTCGCTTCGTGTTGTCAGGGCTCAAGTGCGCCAAAACACCTATGGTGAAAAATAATCCGAAGGAAATACTCGTTAGAGGAAAGTAACAGCTTAATAAATTAGTCAAGTATTACTGAAACCTGAAAAAAATTGCAATCTTTCAGCATTATGTCACAGGGAAGATGTTCTTACCAAATTATAAGCTAGAAAGTAATTGAACTCAGGAGTCCTGGTTAATCAGGTGTATTGTATGCTTAACTTGCATGTACCACTGTCCAATCCATGAAATAGATGTTTTTCTCTAGGGAAGGATATTTGTAGGGTTGAGAACTGGAAATTGAACTGCTTTAAAAATATAAATCAACTGATGTGTTGTGTTCCGTTTCAATAGAAATCCTGTTAAAAAATGAAGGTGTACAACTTTCTGTCTTGATTCTGTTTTGGCAGTCACCCCTGGGAAACAGTAACAACGGCTGCCATGCAGAAATACCCAAATCCCATGAACCCCAGCGTGGTTGGAGTCGATGTCCTGGACAGACACGTAGACCCCGGTGGGAAGTTGCACAGCCACAGGCTCCTCAGTACAGAATGGGGAATACCCGCCATTGTGAAATCGGTACGTGTTGTATTGTAGAGCTTGAAAAGGATGCCGGAGGGAGGGGAAACTTGTGAACCAGGTGTTGTAATAGACATGTATCATTTCATAACTTTAATGGTTTAAAAAGACAAGCATTTATCTATCGGGAAAGCTCAATAGCAATACACATAGTGACTTCCTGATAGCCAAAAATTGCCTAGACGTTAGATTGCTTCCATCTTGAAAATGAGATCTACCTCAATACCTTAATAGTTTTATTTTAAGCTAAACCCTAATTCTGTTGTCTTGGTGTCTGTTCAATACAATGACCACTACTTATGCATTTCTAGGCACTAAAAAAATTGCAAGTGTTTAGCATAATTAATTCCATATACATTTGCCTGTCTTCTAGCTCATTGGCACGTGCAGAACAAAGACATATGTTCAGGAGCACTCTGTTGTTGACCCAGTGAAAAAAACAATGGAGCTTAAATCCAGCAATGTAAGTAGCTGTGTTTATGCAATTGAAATAGATTACAGATTATAATAATTCCTTGTAAATTTGAAAAGGAAAATCATCTTGAAAATGACTTGAAAATTGCATTAGAACAATACAAGTTAAAGGTTTAGAGTTGACTGTTCTGTTTTTCAGAAAGGAGCTACTAGGTTTTTAGAATTTGTCAGGACCAAAGCATCTGAACATACTAATGAGCAGGATAGCAGTAGTTTGGGAGGGGTGGTGTTAAGAAAAAAAATTTAAAAGCCATTTGGTGTACACTGTCACCATTTCCTAATCATGCAACATTTTGCTCTTTGTACTACTCCATCTGTCTGATCCCACTGTTGAAATGTTCTTATAAATGTGGTACTGTATATTGGTGAATGGTCCAAAAACTTAAGGAAAGAGAACTAGATCAGCAAATGCTGAACTTGGAGATTTCTCTATCTTGTTCTATAACCCTAATACTTGCAGGAAAAGTATAATGTTTAAATCAGGTATAAGCATGAGTTTTGAATCTGCAGTTTTATTTACTACATTCCTTTAATAATCTTGTCTTATATTCTACAGATTTCATTTACAAACCTAGTGTCAGTAGATGAGAGGCTTGTCTATAAACCACACCCTCACGAACCAGACAAGTAAGTACCTCTTTGTTCTGAGATTGCCCTGAAGTACTGCAGACTTTGGCTTTGAAAATTCCCATGTTTTCCCTTGAACAGAAGATGAGGTTTACATCAGCTTTGTTATGGTAACTTGTCTAAAAAAGAATTAAATGGACTGTCATTTTTTCCAGTGACATTGCTTCTGCAGAGCACTACTGGGAAACTTGCTGTCATGCTATGATGGAGTCCAATTCAGATCAGCTTTTCAGGGCGTTGTCCTGTGTCCTATCTGTAACTGAGTTTGTATACGTCTTCAGTTACCAGCTCCTTATTTCCGATCTCTTCATCAGCCTGAGCACAGAACCTGCCTTTAGTCTATAATTTTGGAGGTTTGGGGTTTGGTTTTTCTTTTTTAAGGCAACTTTAGAGCTTGCTGAGTCTGTACTCCTGGAACGAGTGTAATTCTGAAGGATCTTTCTAGGGATTCTAACATAAGAGGTTTTTTTCTCTCATGACAGTAAGAAATGTTAAATCCCTATTGTTGAAGGGGATGTCTTAATACTGTTTTCCCAGTATACCTTCACTCCAAATCTGCTGTTTCCACTCTTAACTTGCTGCTGCTGAAGACGAAAATAGTTGAGTGCCACAAAGGTACACTTGGACTTAGTAAGGACTCTTGGTTTTTATTTTTGAGTCAAAACATAAAGCAGTTAAGCACTGTGGAAGTGAGTTGTGTTTATGGGGCAAGAAGTTCTGTGTTATACAGCGAAGCTGATGAGGGAATGTACTTGTTGGGGAGGAGCAAGTTGCTTTCATCAATGCGTTCTTTTTTAAACTACTCAGAATAATTCAGTTTCCTGCTCTCTATTTCAGAACTATTTTGACACAAGAAGCAATAATATCTGTAAAAGGTGTCAGTCTCAGCAGTTACCTAGAAGGGCTGATGGCAAACACAATTTCCTCCAATGCTAAAAAAGTAAGTGTGACCCTTGTATAAAATCTGTGACCACTGGCTAAATGACAAAGGGAATAAAAATCTCTATTTTACTTTTTGGCTTTGTCAGCGATCTTCGGAAGGGTCCGCATAGTTCTGCCTTTACTGTAGAGACTGAATGCTCAGCTTGCTGAACTTCCTCTTTTTTTTCCTCTTGTGAATGGAAGTAATGTTATTATTGGCAAAGCTTTCTGAATCTTCACTGGAAAAACATCTCCACTCACTTAACAGCCTGGCGCTGTCATTCTTTTGCTGCCCTCTTGATGCCTTCTACTAGTTTTTGCTATTGGAAAAGGATATACATCGAGACAGATGTGAAGTAGTTACGTGGGAATAATGAAGTGGTGTTTTAGTTGAGAGTCTGTCCTCTGGGAATCCAAAGTTGTCTTGAGTTCAGCCTCAAGAATGATAAAACAATCTGGATAAAAAGTCTTCTGTGGTTCATAACGTGAGCACTGCTGACATAAGGAATTTTTTCGTGAGATGTAAGGCAGTACCTGTTCCTGCAGTACTCCGGTTATTGAAGTAAAAAATATCAGAAAGGCACGTATTTCTGTACCTTTTCCTCCTTTTTCAACTATTGTGTCTTTAGTCATTTTCAGTAAGACAGGGTTTAACCTATTTACTTATTTGCGAAGATTTACACACGTATAAACTTTTCTTTAACTGTAGGGCCGCGAAGCATTGGAATGGGTAATTAATAGACTGAATGCTGAAATTGAAGAGCTCACAGCTTCAGCAAGAGGAACCATGAGGAATTCAATGGCAGCAGCAGCATTTGTAGAGAAATGATACTAAATATATCTGTATTACTAACGAGACTTAACAATCTGAAGCTTCTCTCCAAACCTAAATACATGTATCCTTTGTTATTTAAAGGCATACCTGTGTATTAGGCATGTTTCAAACTTAATTTGGAGAAAAGATGAATTCTTACTAATGAGGCTGATGCGCAAAGCCTAGTTAATATATTGGTTCAGCTGGACCGAATTTTGGTTACAGATGAAGAAATAATTTTCAAGTATTGTTCCTGTATTTACATGAACACTAACTTATAATGTTTTCAGATATGAAACAGCCTCATTTAGCGATGAGGCTGCATATGGTGGAGGAGATTGGCATGTTAGGTTAACTTCTGTGGAATTTTTATTTTTGTGTGACTTGTGGACTACCTCTTTTGGGACCAAGCCCAAAATTAAGCAGAATGGTTTGTTCCAGCATTGTTCTGTTCGTTGATTTTTGATAGTTGTGTGATACAACTTGGTTTAATAGAAAGTTTATTACTTGACGCTTGAAATATAAAAGTATGTACAAAATATTTTTTGATAAGCTTTTTAACTTGTTTGGTTGAGCTAACATGGTACTCAAATTGTTTTTCAGTCAATATAGGTAAAACATACAAAGTGTCTCTTATCTGCTAAGACCTAAATTCTCTTCCTAAATGCGACATTAATGAGCTGGGTATGCAGTAATTTAAAATAAAATTTTATCTTAAACTTCTAGAGTAAGTATCTCCATTTCTAAAAGCCCGTTAAATAAAGGGGTACAATAAGCATAGAGCCTTAGAATCTTGAAAGCTGCTAGGGCATCTAAGAATAGTAGGTGTTCACTTCAAAATTTCAAAGAACCATTTAAAGGACTAAAAAACATTTGTGAAGTTGGCTAAAGAGATGCCTAAACATAAGAGGAAGTGATATTAAAGAATGTTAACGATACACGCATTAATGTTCCAAAAATAACCTGTTACATCAACGGAATATTGTGTTGTCCTTAATTTAAACATAGTGTTCTAAGTTCCAGAAGGTCCTTTACCTTTTGAACTAATTTGCTCACAATACAAGGCTCTCTAAATGAAAACCTTGAGAATAAAATGTGTTCTACAGTTTGTGTTTGTTTCTTGGTACTTGCTGTAGTTTCTTGGTACTGTCACCAGTCATTAGCTGTGGGAACTTAAAGGTCAGACCTTGACATCCTTCCTTACATAGTATACTAGTCTGCTGGTAGTCTTGTTCACTTCAGCAGAGGCTATCTGTCCCATGAGGCTCCTTCAATGTGAAGGAAAAATGGAAAGACACAGCCCTGAATTAGCTGATGCTTGTATTTTGGTGCCAGAGTTTTTTCCTGGAATTTTGATTCTAAGCTTACAAGTAATTTCAAGATTCTCTCTTAGCCTTTAAGAACTATAATGTCACCTGTTCCAGCACATTTTACGTTGCATACCATTTCTGTTACATCAGAATTGCCTATTGAACAGTGTCTGCTGTATAGAGAACCAGAGCTTATTTTAAGTGGTAAACACATCGGAACACAATCTTCTGTGAGATTTGTGTAGGGGGGAAAAAAAAGGTACATATAACGTCTAAAAATTTAACTATTCTAAATATTTTTCTAAAAAGAAATGGTTTGAGGCTACCTTAATAAATTGAAATCATTGAGGTTTGCCATGCTTTTACAGGAGGTTATTACAACTGAAACAGCATTTCAATTTAATAAGTGTATGCCAAACTTCTGCAAAACTGTACCATCATTTCTGATAAAAATGCAGTGCTTGAAACTGGTTTTAAATGTTTGTTTAGCTATTAGCATCACTTGGCATTTTAAAGTCGATTTTTTCTTTTCCTAATTTTTCTGCACTAAGGACTGTATAGTATGAACTCACAGTTTGCCCTTGCACTGAAAAAAACTTTAATTTTTGCAAGCATTCAACAACTTCTTGAAAGATCATTATTTTCTTTGTTGTATTTTATTTATATGCCTGCATTCTCATTCTGTCAGGGAGTATGGCTTTCTGTATGTGGCACTTTTTAAATAAAATATTATCTGAGTTCTGGCTAGTTCCTGAAACTTTCTGATCTATTTGGGTTTTTTATCTGCTAGGTGAGTAAACCTAAAATGAGGAGGGTGAAGGTGAAGAAATACTCTGTAGCTTCTCTTATTGAAATGCATATCCTAAAATGCACATTTACAGCTGCAGTAGTCTTTTTTGCTTCTTAATAACTGCTTTTCTGCAAATCTGACACATTAACTAGTGACAAGATTTCATAGTTTGCTAGATCCTGTGGAAAGATTTCGGTCTACTTGGACTGAGTTTTGTATGCTACAATCTAGCTGTTAAGGAATGTGTCTCTGCATGTGGAATCTAATGCTCACTATTGTTAAGAGCAAAAGAGAACAAAATATTTGGGTCCGTACAGTCATGTAACAGCTTGCCTGTTTACCCAGAAATCTCAGAATAGGAGACTGCACCTAAAGAAGCTTTGCTTGATGGGGAGTAGGGGACTCTGTGTGCAGCAGTTACAAGGTATGTGCTGCCCCATCACAGGAGAAGGAAGTAGATACCTGCCTGCTGCTCGGTATGCATACGTACCCAGATGGTTTCTTTGCTAGCCACTTCAGCAAGTCATATGTGGATCAACTGGATCAACTTCAAAGTGCACTGCAGGGCTGTGTCATGGCTGGCAATGCTCTGATGAATGTAGGGTGCTATGGATGAATGCACCAATACTGCAGTGAGTGTGACCTGAGGTAGTGCAGAGAAGCTGTGTGTTCTGGTGGTTAGAAGGAATGGAGGAGGGGGGTAAGAAAGGAGCTACAGCTGGAGGGACAAAACTAAAGGACCAGGAAGAAAGAAAAAAGGGGGACAGAAGGGGCAGAGGTGGAGGAGTGTGATGTGAACAAATCGGTGGTGTGGTCTCTGGTGGATCCCTACCTGCTTCAGCTTGCCTAAATGGATTCATGTTTTACCTTATCTGCATATTTAGGCTTTTAAATCAGTAAAACTTTGCTGAGAAATAGAACAGAAGTGAGTAAGCTTTAGATGCAAAGCTCAATGGCCTGAAGAGTATTTTAAGATGGCACTGTTAAATCTTTTTTCTTACTGCTCACCTTCTGAAGTTTTCAGTAATAAATCATTAGGTTTCTTTGCTGTTCATGGTCTTAATTCATTGTCTGTCTCATGTTCCTGTGACCCTTAAGTACTCAACACAGCTACTAAGGATGTCTGCCAGGAGGAGGGACATGCTACAAGTCTCCAAAGCATCCTTCTAAAGCAAGTTGCATCCAGAAATGCTATTACAGTTAATTTAAAACGAGAAGTTTAAATTGCACTAGCTGGAAGTTTGAGGTCTTGGCAAGCTTAATGCCCTCTTCTGTTGAGACTGAACGCTTGCATCATCTGCTGGATCTAATGGAAACGTAGTGCTCTTGAATTCTCAAATATTTGTATGGATATAGCCGTATGCCTATGGAAAGATTCTTCTGAATGAAACCGCTTACCTGATTTGTATCTAAAAGTTGAAACAAGGAATGGAAAAATTACTTTCCCTCAGGTTTGATATAAGAATTGGCCATAGCAGTGGTGGGATTTTGGTGTTAACTTAGTAAAGATTTTTTTTTACTGTAAATTACACTCACCTTGTCCTTCACTCCTTGATTTAAACAGGCATGGCTAAAGCAGCAGTATAATGGATTAACTTGTTTTACATTAACTGCAAGGCATTTGGAGAAAAACAGACTATAGGGTTTTAAATTTTTTCAATGGTGTGTAGTTGTCTAGCTTCCATGTACCCATCTGCACTATAAACTTGTTAAAGCCTTGTGTTTGTGCACCTTGCTAATTGCCTACTACTCTTGTGTTCCACAAGGTACTGCTTTTGACAATCTAAAATGATGAAAGCTGCTACCATGGAAGAAAGCAAAATCCTAAATTTACCGTGACACTGAAACGACTTGTGTCTATATGACCACTAAAATAATACCACTTTCTTCAGTAAGCAATAGAAATGAAGCTCTTCTAAAAAGGTTTAATTTGCCTGAGAAGTATTTCTTCTTGCTGACAATGGGTGTCAGCACCTGTTCAGTCATATAGCAGTTAACTATAAATGTAAACCAGTTCTTTGTTTTGGAAAAAACAGAAAAAACTTTAACCACCATTTCCTACAACATTGCTGATCTGTCTATTGTGGTCTATATTTGCAGTTAAACTGTACAGTCCAGCATATTTCCAATAAATGTCATACACAGTAAAACTAAGCACATAGTGTCTAATAACTGCAACCTTTCAAAGCCCCCTGGCATTGACAGATAGTTGGTTCAAAGGAAAGATCAGCATCCTGTTGAGGTTCATGTTTATAGAAGAACTGAAGAGTGCTGATAAAGAGAGCTTGTGTGAAAGCACTGAGTCATTTTAGAATCCTTCCATTTCTCAAGGTGAAGGTTGTTCTTTCACTTGCAACGGACCTGTTCATTTCTTTCTCAAATAATTTGATAGCTTTGCTTTATATGTTGCCATAAAATTGAACTATTTTGAAGATGAGGTTAAATGTTACAACTAAGCTGAACTAATTGCTTACCTTCAGCGAAAGGAAACAATCCTGTGTCTGTCTGCCTGCCTTCCTGTTCCTGGCTGTGCTGTCCTACTTCTTTCCTTGCACTGAAGATAGTGGTCTTCATACCCTTTGTTGAGCCAAGTCAACTTCTTGAGCCAAAAAAGCATGAATACGAGAAGTGATACAATCTTTATGCAGCCAGCAGCAAGGTGAGACACACTGAAAGAGGAGATATGGAGGATCTCCTTATCTATAGGAAGCTATTAGATGGGGCTGAAATTCTGTTGCCTCTGCAATGTGTATTACAATAATTTCATATCGCATCTACTACTATTTGATGCTGTAAACAATGTATGTTGTTACAACAGAGAAAATTACAGTTTTGTAAAACAGTATAACATTGTTAACTTAGTCTTTCTTCTCAGACACACATATCAAAAGAAGTTCAACACAAGATGGCTTTTTTACATTTTCTCCAGAAAGGTTTGACAGTCCTTTAATCAAAAAGTTTAAAAACACCGAACTAAAAACATATTTCATAACAACAACATTTAAAAAGTAACATAGCTAACAAAAGTTATTAAACACACTAAAATAGGAAGTAATGCACAAGATTCTTAGAATTTGAGTGTACCTGAATTCTGCTCTGCAGGTCCTGGGTCCCTCCAGAAACTATTTATGCCTGATTTTGTAGAATGGACAGCTGAGAACTTGGATGACACTGCAAAATTATTTTTTACTTTGAATCCAGGTGTCCAAAAGTTAAAAATTAATGTCTTCATCTGCTTCATCAACTAACCTTCAAAATGTTGTCCTGTAATAGGAAACAGCACAGAAGTGCAACTTTATTTTAAGATTAGAGCTGATTTCAGAGTATGTTTTCTGCTGGTGCTCTGTGCTGAGTGCTGTAATTAGACAAGAGGAGATTTAATAGGAGATGACCCTTATTGTTATCAGCATTGGCATGAGTTCCAGTAGCTGTAGAACAGATTAGGGTCATCAGCAGAGAGAACGGCAGAGCTTTACCAGCAGAGCCCAAAATGGCTTACACAGGCAGAAAAAGGAGGTAAATCCACAGCTATCAAAGGTAGGAAGCATTATTACTGACCTGTACATTTTATACAATAGTGGTCATAATTCCATGTTTCTTGACAGTGTTATTTCATAGGAAAATGTGCAATAACTTTGCCATTTTAAATTAAGGCAGAAGGAACACAGTGAAGGGATGATGGAATTCACAGTCTGTTTGAAATCATGTTGATACTGGCTTTTTATTGTATTGTAATTTGCCTTTTGTATAATTATTTGTTCTCCCCGTACAATGCACTTGAGAATCTTTTAAGAAAGATAAAGTCAGTCACAAAATTATAGTCTTGTTAGATAGCAAGGGATTTTTTTTAAGGGGTTAATTATTTTTGTTGTTTTATTAAGAATATAGGTCAGCAAGCAAACTTGTAATTTCATCACAAATTATGCATGTTAAGAAAAATTCATTTGTTTTGTCTTTTGATCTATAAACATTGTGCTTTTGATAGAATTACAGCTCATGTTGCATGAGCTCTAAAATTACAGATGCATTATGAGTACATATTAAGTGTATTCAAGAACTATTTCAGGGCTCATCCTTGGTGCATAAGCAGCTTTTTTTTAGTCTGGTAATCTTTGTGTTGTGCTAAATCCCCACAATTTTAATATTTGCATAGTAAGACATCATTCCTGTCAACTTCAGTCCATGTTCAGCAGACACCTGCTTCGGTTAAGAGGTGACCTCAGTGGGAGTTCCACCCATGGTGATTATGTTAAATCCATTATACACGCATCTGGACATCAGCTGAGTAATAACACAGGCAAAACTTCGGTGTATTCTCAAACCTGAGAACCTGCAGTCTCCTGTATGTGTGTATCTTTCACTTTCTTGGTCCAGAAAATACTTTTGTGATGACTCTCTGAAAAACTTTATGTGCATTCCTGTGTCTACGTCTGGAAAGACAACAGCAGGTTTCAACAACTCTCTGCTTTGCAGCACAGTCTTGAGACGAGAGAAGGCAGCTGTAGATCAGCCTCTTGATCTACTCATACTATAATTAGATGCACCTGTATTAACTGAAATATAAGCTGTTCTGTTCCCTTTTTAATTAGATGTCTGCCTTCTATCAGAACTTTTCTTTAGTATTTTTTTATTAAACAATTCAAACTAACCACAAATTAAAAATTACTGTTATTGCAGTACAGGTTTTATGTCCAGAGGTACAAAATAAAAGTAATAAAATAAGACCTCTCTTTACCTGAAAAACAAGTAGAACTGATATTGCTGAAATGTGTATTTCTTAGTGACAGAATCAGTTTAGCATACTGCTAGCTTCCAAAAATAAATTCTGCACATGCTGCAGAGAAAAATACTGTTTTCTTTGCCATTTTTGTTAGCCTCATCAGGAAGATCCACATTTTTTAGTTACATGTTATGAATCAAAAGGAAATAATCCCTCATACCTTTATAGTCAGAGGCCCATTTTGACTTGTAGTTGCCATTTACAACTGTGTTTTTTTTTTTTTATTTCTCTCCATAACCAGTAAGCAGCCTAGTATCTGAATATCCTATGGTATCTGGAAAAGAAGAACAAAACCGTTTTAATTTCCATTCTATTACATAACTATTATTTTATTCCAGACCTTTAGGACAGGGAGATGGCATTTGACAGGAGGGTATTCTTTGCCAAGCTATCATAGATGCTAAAATCTGGTTGAACAAGGAGAGACGTGCCAGGACAGAAGAACGTCTGCTACGGTATGTATTATTCTGTACTTGTACTTCTGTACTGGTTCTCTGTGAAAGAGCAATATGCTAAATAAGTCTGTGAGATCTTATTACTAGAGTTTTCTGCACCATAAGAGAAACCGCGAAGAGACATAAAGATTAAAACTGTATGCTTAGTTATTTTCAAAAGTAGTATTATTTGGGTTCATTATGTCTTTTTGTTTTGTTTTGGCATGTTATTAGAGATTTTTAGTTTAAAATACTTCTGATTTAACACCAGTCATGTTGTGGATTAACTTGGCTTTTCAGTGTCATCTCTTCAATCTACCTGGACCTACTTGGTCTCTCTTTTTTGGCCTCCCTGGACCCCTCCAGAGTCAAGACTTCAGCCTCCTTGGAACTCTTTAAAATCCCCTTTTCAGATTCTTTGGATTTATCCAGTCTGAGCTCTTCATCCTCTGTGGACTTCTCCAGTCTCGCTTCTTCACCTTCTCTGGACCTTTCAAGTCTCACATCTTCAGCCTCTTCGGACTTCTCCAGTACCTCCTCTTCAATCTCCTTAGAGCTCTCCAGTCTCACCTCTTCAGATTCCTGGGAGTGCTCCAGTTTCACCTCTTCGATTTCACTGGACCTATCAAGTCTCTCTTCATCAGGCTCTCTGGATCTCTCCAGCAACAGTTCTTCAATCTCCTTAGATCTCTCAAGTCTCATCTCTATACCCTCCCCAGATTTCTCCAGTCCTACTTCTTCACCCTCTCTAGACCTCTCCAGTCTCACTTCTTCACCCTCCCTAGATGTTTCCAGTCACACCTCCTCACCTTCCTTGGACTTCTCCTGTACAATCCCTCCATCCTCACTAGGTGTCTCAGAGCACACCTCCGCAACCTCTTCAGAGTCACTAGATCTCACCGATTTTAACTATTTCATGTTTCAGGGCTCCTCTGAATTATCCTCATCGACCTCTGAGGATGTTTCTAGTCTCACCTCTACACCCTTTCTGGATGACTCCAATCTCACCTTTCAGGATGCTTCTTCCCTCACTTCCTCGGTTTCTTTGGACATTTCTAATCTCACATCTTTAGTTCCCCCAGACCTAGCCACTCTCACGTTTCTGGATGTTGCTAATCACACCGCTTCAGCTTCTCTTGATCTCTGCATCTAACCCTCTTAAAGTACATACCCCTTTTGTCTCTGCAACTCGCTATACCTTTCTAAACTTTCCTCCTTTATGTGCTCTTTCCTAAGTTCTGTTTCTGAAAGTTCTTATCTGAGGAAAGTTTAGTGCTGTACAAATATATCCTAGCATCTAAACAGAACTGGGCATGAAAACAGGTCATACAAATCTATAATAGTGCCTTGTTTACAGCTGCATAAACGTCAATATATATTCTGGAATTTTTGTAGAGCACAGTTTCTGTCACTAATCTAATTTTCATTCTGTCTCAACATGGTACCTCTCCCAAAGGTTTACCTTTTTTAATTCATGATGAATTTTTATCTTTCAAGATCAACAAATAGTAAATAGAGCTAAATGTGCAAATAATTGCATCCAAGTTGTATATCTCTATTATGGATTTAAACCTGAGTACATTGCACAGAATTTCTGGCAGAGGCATTTCACATGGAGGTACAGAGAGAGATGTGGTGGGAAAAGAAAACTGGAAAGGAAAGAGCAGGTGAGAGACAGGGGTAGGGAGGAATCAGAGAAAGTGTGGGGCGGGAATAGAGGGACACGTAGCTGGAAGGAAGATGTCTATCTCTGCTAGCATAATTTTTTTCTGCCAAGCTATATTTGTGGCCTGGGCTGCCCATGAGGCTTTAATTAATCTTATTGATAATTATTTTACCTATCAAATCATCAGATGTTACCACTAAAACAGCATTTGTATATAACATCCCTTTATCAATACATGTAAGCAGTGCAGTTACTCGTGTTGCATCAAATATGTTGCGTAGGTAGCAGAAAGGGGCTTCCTTAAATCTTTGGTGCTTTCTTGTATCTTTTTCTTATCATTGTTATAGTCAGGTTTTTAGAAAACAAGTATGTTTTGTTTCAATATCATATCACTGGCACCCTTTCTGTGTTAAAAACACTGCCTGTCATAACGAACGTTTTTTAATTGATTTAGTTTTTACAAGTTGGAAAGCTTTGCTCCAATATGCCATGTATATCTCAAAATTAGGAGGACAAAAATGGCTCACACAAAAAATAAATACGGAAATAAATGCATGGAATAAGAATTTTCTGCCTAATTTACACTACTTATTTCTTTAAAATTAAGAAGATTGTAATACATGGATTTTAGAAATGAGCCCCAAATTCAATAGGAGCAAAGTTGTTTAGCAATTATAAAAGAAAAATCACAAATCGTTGGTCCAGATGGAACGAACTAGCGTAATGCAGCATTCTGAAGTGTCCACTTTCAAAATGTCATCACAACTGGCACTAACTAGACTCTTCTTCAGTAATCTCAGTAGAGAGATTAACTAGGCAAATTAAGGAAATTCTTTCCATCCTCCCATTCTTTCTTCCTGGTTGGTGTTCCTACTAATTACAATAATAGGCAATCTTCTCTTACTGTCATATGCTATCCTGGAGATAGACTCTGACATATCTGGTGAACAATTGCTCTTTTTGTTCTGGTGGATCTATACTGATGTTATGATGTGTGGACTGTTAATTGCAATGGCTCTGGACTAAGTGATATCTCTAATAAAGCTGAAAATTACTCTGTGCTTGTAAGTGAAAACATCGCTGTGTAGTGATGTGAAACCACTGTGTGATTTCCAGGGATTTGCTCTTCAGCAAATACCAAAATCGGCAGGAAGACACAAGGCCTCTGTGCAAAGAGGACCAAAGTCACCAGCATTTCCTCAAGGCCTGTACAGCTTCTGAAGGATTCTTATATATTTTGTGATGTGGTTTGGGTCTGGACGGAAGGAATAGAGAGAAGAGGTATACATACGTTAAGTGCAAGGATTTAATAAAAACCCAATCCATAATCTCTTTAAATCCTTAGTCCTAATTATTTAAATGAACATTAGATTAGGACCAAATTGATTCCTTATCAAACATGATTCCAGTCTTCTCATAACTTTTTGCTTATTATATATGGAAAATTGTCTATTTTTCCATCAAGTGTCAACAGATGATGATAGCTTCTAGTTTGCTATGTTGTCTTTTATCAATCTGTTTAGAGCAAACGATTGAATATAATTTCAGGTGTATGCATTAACGGTCTTACATCCAAAAGAATCCCATGCCAAAGCATCATGTCCGACGGGATAAAACTCTGAATACAGCACAGCTTGGCCACATGCAGATTAAAACTCCAAATTGAAGACAGTTTGTGTTGTAAAAATCATTGGCTCCACATGCTTGTAAACCATTTTCTTCTTTACAGTTTTATTTAGAAAAAGCTAAGAACTGATGGCATAGATGGGTAATGACAACTGATTTAGCTGGAAAAAAACATGCTTTTAACCACCTGCTTGGATTCTTAGATTACAACAGTACTACTTAAGATTGAGTCCATACGTACCTAACATAAATGTTATATAACTAGTTTTTTAGCCATTAGCCTCATAGAAGAGTCAGGCTTTAATCTCCTTAATGTTCTTTAGGTAATTGACGTGTACTGTTCCTGTTTCTAGCAAATCACTGGCTGTGGAAGACCACAGACGCACGCTTTTCTGGGCCCCCCAGGCAGGTCCCTGCTGACCACACCTGGAGGCGGAGCTGAGGCCTTCCCAAACAGGGAAGGCCCCAAACCTTTCCCACACAGTTCCTACCGAGGGGGGAGTGGGAGAAACACGTGGGTGTAGTGTGGTGCTGACCGTATCCCTGTGCCTGCGGGAGGACAGGACTCCGTCCCCGCTGGCCGGCTCCAGCCTC
>NW_009223352.1:0-15772 GCF_000690835.1 Fulmarus glacialis | reverse complement strand
CCCTCTCGCTCCCTGCGCTTTCGCCTTCTTCACAACAGTGCAGTGGCAAACTGTGTGTATGGATAGTCCTACAAATAATATCTCAAATGCATTCTTCATTTCAGTGGTTCCTACTTTTGAGAGTGTCTTTATATTATATATTTGCCCTTTAATAAGCCCTGCTTCCTCATACTGTAACTCTCCTCCTCTTCCTTCTCACTTCTTATGAGTTTTGGGGGGGTTTGTTTTTGTTCTTTTTTTTTCACTTTAGCATGTGTTTATCCTACATGTCTAATTGACTGTTCCTTTTCTTGAATCTCAGTTAAATACTTCCTCAATTCAGTTTATACCTTGCAGGGAAAGTTGTGGGTTCACATGTAAAGGCATGGATGAGTAAGCAAGCTGTAAGCAGTCCGGAAGGCTCTTGGAGTGCATTGAGGATAATTTCTTAATCCAGGTGATAGCCTAACTGTATGACCGTTCTGGTACCACACATCTATTTCTCTCTGACTTTAAAGTTGGCTTTGGTAATTCTCTAACACAAAGGTTCTCATAGCTGAGCTATCAAAACACCTTGCCTCTTCAAAACTTTATAAACTGCATCTTTTTAGAGTTCATTCTATCAAAGTATGACTTAATTGTCAATGATCATATGTTTGGTACCATCTCATGTTAAAATATGTAAATATATTTCTAGTGAACATTTTATGAACTTCACATCTTCCAATATTGTATATTCAGCTATTCATATTTGGGAAGTTTGCCTTTTCTTGTAAAACAAAGATTGCAATTCCCCAAATATGGCAGACATAACATGGAAAAAGAGTCACACTGAAAAAGCAGGATGTTGTATACAATTCCTATGAGATTCCAAAATGGTATAGTAACTTACCAAAGCCATTAACATCATACCTATAATCATACACAATCATAGAAATACTGTTACAACCTTTAATCAATCAAAAGACTGAAAATGGCTCATTAGGAAAAGATATCATTGGCAAAGCTTATGTGTTTGGCTATTTTGAAAGAAATGTACTTTCTACATTCCAGTGGCAGCTTTGAGCCAGGCATGCTGATGAGCTTTTACTTGATTTAGTCAAAACACCCAGCTGGGACAGACATCAGGAGAAAACTGGGGAAAATGAGGGAGGCAGCGAGTAAGTTTGCCTTCCTCCACACCAGCTATAGAAGGACAGCTGGACAGGGTCACCAAACCACCCAGCAGCAGAGAGTACCTTTTGCAGAAGAAAGGAAAGCATTTCAATGAGCTCAGAGGTAGCTAGATACTGCTGCTTGTACACCATTGTCTACAGCCACACTAGTGTCTCATTTACAAACAACAAAAGACATGTAAGGAACTAATAGTCATCCCTGAATCCTTCCTTCTCTTCTGTCTGCCTTTTTCCCGTGGAAAAGTGAAACTCATTGTCCATGTTCCCCTCCATAGCTACAGTCATGGACCTCGCGAGGGAGTTAGGATCGCTCTGCAGCTGGGAGCTGGCACTAGAGCCAAACTTTGTACAATTGCTTTAGCTTAAAATAAGGTTGGCAGAACTGGTTTCTGTTTTGAGACACTTGGTGGATATACATACGTACTGAAAAAAAATTTCTGTACTGTTCCTGTAATAAAGCCCTTCAGGAGAGAATATCTAGGTTGGATAGTTTCTCCAGCAGAGGAAAGTCTCTCCCCTTTCTCCAGAAGCAACTGCCAGTAATCCCAGCTTAGCTGCGGCTGTGCTGATAAAGAGGGTCTGGAGAGGGGAGTGAAAAGTCAGGAGGCCCTGCAGCAAGGTGCCTGTGCAGTTAGCTTGGCCTGTTAGGCCAGGTGTCCCAGGCTCTTCAGGTTTTGGGAGGTAAATTCTACTAAATCTTTGCAATTGTGCAGTGGGGAAGAATAATCATTATGAAAAGGTAACACATTCTTAAAATACTTGTTGAGTCACAAGTGTCTGAGATAGATAGATAGATAAAGATACTGCAGTACAGTTTACTGTTTGGAAAGAGCCACTGTAGATGATGTCTTTTCTTATCTTTCTGTGCTTAGGCTGCTTAGATATTTTTGGACTTCTCCTAAGAGGTCCTTCAGTTTGCTTTGCTCTGAACTCAGGGAACCTGGTGTAGGTGTTAAATAAGGAATATAGCCTCCAAAGGTAATGGTTGCTCTGTAAAATATAAACATCTTATTCTCAGTTGCACTACCTGCAAAGCATACTGATAGAGCTTTGAAAGCAATGTAAATTAATTATAATTAAGCCAATTATGTTCATTTGCACAGTTAAATCTTTTGGATTGTAGGATTGACATAAATAATTGAGAATTTACATTTTAAATGCTGTGTTCTGAAGCCTTATCTGTACATTAATTATTCACATTGCTATAATACAAAACCTAAAGTTTGGCCATCAAATGGCTGAGAAAGCAAGAGGTTCACTTCTTGGGGTATCGTTTCTAAATATGAACTATATAGTCTTCATGACTGCGGATGGCAACATGGGCCCGGTTTTACTTTCAGTGCTTCACTCTGCACTTCTTGTGTTTCACTAGGGCAGCAAAACAGCTGACAATCTAGTCAGTATTTTCAGCTGAAAATTTACTTTGCTTGATGAGCAACTCTTAGTTACAAAATCACCATTGCCATATCTATTGTCATGTGGGCCTTTGACTTGATATATGACATAGAGCATCCTTGAAACTGTTCTTAAATAAATCAAGGAAAATTCCCACGTTAGGAAGGAGCAAAAACATCTCTGAGGCCCGTACTACTTAGTACTTGGAGCAGCATGGTAACAGGTAGAGTTTCTATGCATCTATCTGCCCCACATAGACTAAAACTTAGAGATACCTTTGCTCCCACCTGTACTGAATCTGCTTGAAGCTTATCAGCTGTAACATTGAGTGTGGTAGAGTCAGAGTTTGAGATAAAATATTTGTTAACCTCCAAGGGAGTAGCTGCAGCCTGTGGGTAAGTAAACATTTTTCTTCAAGCTGAAAAGGATTTCTAACTTATTTCAACAGTAGCAATGTTCTACAGCTTAGTTTATTTTTATTTTTAATGGTGACGCTTACAATGATAATGCATACAATTATGATTTGTTTACTTGTAGGAATTTCCTTCTACATAGCACCTAATGTGAATTATTGAAAAAAAGACTACAAGGTGCGAGAACTTCACTAGCAATGCTTATCTGAAAGTGCCTCACAATTACCATTATTTAATTCTAAGCCCTGTATACTCAGTTTAATTTCTAACACTTTGTAATAGAAACATGAGGTGACTTTTCTCAATAAAATAATAACCATAGTTATTTGGATTTAGTGAAAGAGTTCATTAATGTCTTCTGATAATTTGTGGTGCTGGTGGCACAATGTTGGTTGAATGTTTGGGGGCAGGTGGGTTTCCCCCACAGATCTGACAAGTAGGTTCCTACAGTTTTAAAACTGCAATTTTAGACCAACTCTTTAGACTGGCGCCAGATAGCTGTAAAGACAGAAAGTCAAACTACGAGCAATTGTCAGTAAAGAGTAAAAAAGTCAAATGGCACCTTTTTTATTCCAGTGAATTCAGTTTAACCTGCTCATTTCTTGGAACTCGGAGGTGAAGTAAACATCTGCATCGTAACCCATACTACACTTTTCTGTTTGGTTTGGTTTTTTTTAATTATTTTATTTGTAGAATTGCTGTAAGTAGAAATGCAACCAAATACTGACCATCCAAATGAGGTTGAATGTCTTCTCAAAGTTGTTTGAAACAAAGATGTAATTCTGACATGTTATTTCTTTGCTCTGTAAGGAATTAGCGTATAAAGCCTATTGTTTTCTTGAAAAGAGTTCTAAAATGAAAAATGTTATAGCTTTTTATGTTTTAGGTGGGAGGGAAGTACTTATTGCCTTTCTAATGCACAGAAGTGCTTCTTCAAAGAAGAAGTAAAAATGCTTTCAAGTAAGGTAAACCAAAACTATTTTTCAAAAGCTAGTGATGTCCTACTTAATGTTTTGTTCTAATAATGAGCTTGCCTCTCCTTTTTCTGCTCTGCATTCCAGAGTTCAGCAGTGTGCATGTTTGTAACTCTAGCTTCTTGGTTTAAATATAACTACACTGAGAAAATGGGCTGGAAAGTGCTGCTGCTTTATCTATCTTTATTATGAAAGTATAAGAAATTTAGAAGAGAGAAGATCTCATTGGATTTTCCGTAGAGCAAGCGTTTGCAGCAAAATTAACTTTAATGAGTATCCTTGCTAAAGATCCTTGAAAAAGAGGAAGGCTGGAAAGTGATAACTCCCACTGGGGCAGAGTTTCAGAAAATGTATGTGGGTGGTATGTACTGCATTTTGGGGTTTTCCCTGTTTACCCTGAGGTAGAAAATCTTGAGCTTTTGAAGTGGGTCAGACTGCTTTTCGAAGAAACATCTTGCTTGATTTATTGTATTATCAGGTAACAATAGTATATTCCAAAAACGTATATAATTTCTACACATCTCAAATGGAGGTGACTAAATCAGAAGCAGAAAGCCACAGATGTAACTATACTAGAAAAAACCCCACCTTTTTCTAGAACATCAGTTCTGTCTCATCCTGCAGTAAAGGGGTGGAGCTTTTATTTTAATTTTCCTTGAAAGTATATTTCTCTTATTCTTCACATTCTTGGTTCAGTTTCTTCTTATTATTTTCCCACCTTGGAAGCCCTTTTCAGCTCAGGCATTAGCCCTACAGTATCTAGGTGTTAACTCTTGGATAGTTGTTTGAGGCAACTGTGGTTTTACTTGATATGCTCCAAAACTAGTCCCCACCTTATAAAAGAAATCTTTTATAGGTCCCTAATCCATTCAATCCATTGTTGCCTGGATGCTGCCTAGTATTGGTACAGGAGATGCCAACAGACTTTTGGGGGCTTCCATAGTTAAGAATCTTTTGGTTTAACCTCCACTATATTTTGTATTCTTTTATACTAGAAATCAAGAGACTGACAGTTCATAAGATCTATTTTACAGACAACTTTGCCGTAGCAACAATGCAGACTTTGCTTTTGACTACGATGTAAATTTTTCCCATTCTCTAAATTCACCATTTCAAATATGTGTCCATGCATGCACATATTTCCTTTGTCTGAGAGGCTTTCTTCCTTAGGTACCTGACGTAGCTACTGCCATGTTACCAGTGCTCCCTGACCCTTGTCATCCTGGCAAGCTGTTGAATCTATCAAGCTTTTTTTAAAAAACAGATATTAAAAAATCTGAACCTCTTTGAGGGCAGGTAAAATTTAGCTCCTTGTCTTGAGTTCATCTCAACTGACCAACTCATTTTGAAATATATTTTGCTGTGCTGATGAGCGTTAGCCTTCACATCGTAAAAAAAGATTATTAACTGTGTGACTGTATATGTGATCGAGTATACCATGATCTACCGGTAACAGTAAAGTCAAGGGCCAGATAGGAATGTGTCAAAGTATTTAAATAAGAATAAAGAATCTGTGAAAAATCTTATTCCCATACAGTATATGTTTCCGAACATCCCTCTTTGCTCTTTCAGATTGTTTTCTTTAGCATTAGTCACGAAGAGTGCTTAATGTGTAAAAATAGTGACATGCTGTTATTGGAAATAAATTACATTGTGCAGTTTTCTGTATTTCAGTGAGTGACCGGCTTGCTACAAAGGGACTGTGTTTATAAATTTCACTTCCCCTTACTTGAGAAACCACCAGTTTTTATCTAAACTATAGCAAATGTTTAGTTTCAAACAGATTTGCCTAAATAAGACTGTACTTTTCAGGCCTCTTGCAGTATTGTGACTTAAGAAAAAAAATTGGGGGGGGGGGGGAGGGGGGGAGGGAAAATTGGACTGTTGATGACAATTCTCTGGACCTGGCTGTGTTTAGTGCAGCAGCAGCAGCTTTCCTTGGGGCAGACCCGTGTCCACGCACATCCCAGGCTTCGCCTGCCGTGGAGCAGACCCCATCGTGGAAGGGAGAGCCTGAGGGAGCCGGTGTGCTCCCGGAAACTTTCGTGTCTGCATGTGTGTGTGTCTGTGCCAGAGAGCGGGGAGAGAGGGAGACCTAGCCCAAAGGAGAGTCAGGGAGGAAGGCAGGGGAGAGAAGGGAGCTTGCTTCATGCACCGCTGAAGACTGTCAGAAGCAGACTGTACAAGAAATTCATTGAATTGCTGAAAGACAGATATGACATCCGAGTGCTGCTTCTATATGTTCTTGCTTATTGGTACCAAGGGTAAGTGTATCTGGCTTTTTTTCTTGTTTTGAGCATTGCAAAGCCGATAGCTGATAAACTTCAGTAGTGGATTTCTTAAAAACTATGGTATCTCAGTGTTATTTTACAGTTCTTCATGGCAATTATTCTTTGATAGAATCGAAGTGTAATGCAGTCTCTCAAGGCTACTAGCTACATGTAAGGATCCAATATTTTTGTACTTAATGATTTGAGAGTTACTATTAATAGTTATGAGCTGAAATTAAAAAATAAGAAACAGTTTAAACATTGCATAAATACTTGCTCTAAATATTTAATGAAGGTACATATAGAACTAGTCATTTCACATGCCTTGAAATCCACATTTTAGACTCTGTTCAGTAGTTTGTAGCGATACTGTGCAGTACTACTAGAATTGCTAAGTTCTCAAAAAGCAGATTGTGTTCAGGTAACAAAATTTTTACCCTCTGATTCAGCATGATAGGCAATATAGCATGCAAGATAGAGACTGAATTAAATTTAAGTTTTCCTTCAGATGCAAGCCCCTTCAGTGTGGTGGGAGTTACACCTGACTTTCTGCTTGCTTTAGTAATATTTTCTTCATTCCATTCGAGTACCCAGTTTGTAAGTGCTGCTTTCAACTTGGGTAAAGCTGTCCCTGTGAAGCTGCTGATACTGATCTATATGTTGGATTTTCCTAATGATTATCATTTTCTTTAGTTGTAATTTTTATACTAAAAATTGCTTTTTGTTGCACTACGTCAATACTAAAATAATGTTTTATTAATTTTGTAATTTTAGATAAAATAGCTACCCTTTGCAATATCAACTGTTTCGTTAAACTAATAGGAGCTTAAGGTTGAATTCTGCCACCTTCTGTGTTGAACAATAGCTTGATCTCTTTCCTGCTTTTAAATTAAACCTTTTTCAGTTTACATTGTGCGTACTATGCTGCTTTACATAAGATTTGTAAGGGATATTGCCCACGTTAGGAGTTTGGGAAATAGAGCTCCACTTACAGTTATTTTTATGGTTGCAAAGCTTAGTTAAATCTGTGTAAAAACTCTAAGCAGTTCTATTATGTTTCAGAGGAATACATAATATGCAAGCTGCAAGCATGAAAAAAACAGTGATATTAATGTATTCAGAATTAAGCAGGCTATGATAATGAGATCTTACCAAGCCTGTGAGCTTCATGTGCATCCGTGTTATCCATGAGCAATAATCCAAGATTTAAAGGTACTACTTCAAGGTATGCAGAATAAAAGCTAAAGGATTTCAAACAAATTAAGCCTTTCACATTACTGCTTTCTATATCAGAACAGAGAAATGTTGAAACATTCATGCAAGATGTGCAAATCATTATTGGCATCATTTCTGCTGTGTTAAATTCAGATCAGCTGTGGAATTTATAAAACGTATCAAAATATATTAAAGCGTATTGCAAAATAGGATTGCAGATGAGGACTGTGAATGACTACAGGCCTTCTAGTATTATAGTTATGATGGCTGTTACCTTTTAAGGTGTTTATTGGCTCATCATATATAGCGTATTATAACAATTATAAGAAAACCACATGGCTCATCTAGATTTGTTAAAGAAAGAAGTAGTGCACTCATAGATTAAAGCACGTGCATGCCTGGAGTCTCTGCCACCTGTTAGTGCTCTATTTTGCACCAAAATGGGTTCCTGTTTAGTGTCACTTCTCCTAATCTCGCTCAGTGCACAGTTCATAGCTTCACTGCCGTTCAGAGTTTTAGCCGGCAATCTGAATTGTAACCACATCTAAAAGTTGGCTGATTTCATCCACACAATAGATTTAAACTTTGTTTAAGTCTTCAGGCCTGATGATATTAAAACAAACACTCCTGAAGTAAGTACAATTGTGCTTAGAAATTGAATTTGTGGTTTGTGGACTGCTAGAAGTTCAGTGGTAAAGTTTTGTTGTGTTTGGTTTTTTTAATTTCTACAACTCACAGGTGCTCCTAATTCTTTAAAAAGTAAAATGAGAAATGTCTATCGTACAAAAACTACTCTTGCCTGACCCATCCATATCAATTCAACCTACTGCTGCTTAGTTTTCCATTTAACAGCTAAAGCTGCACACAAACAATTCCAATAACTGTTTTATTTTGCTCCCTTCCTTCAGATTCTTCATTAAACCTTTTTATATGAAAAGTTTTCCTTCCAAAATCCAAATAATCAAACTAATCCAAATAATCAAGCTTTTTATGCACCAGCAGCTCTCAGCAACTGCCTGACTACTTTCCCATGTGGAATATACTATACCAGATAGAGGCTTTCTTTGAAAACAAAGCATCATCTATACCATGGTTTTCACCAGCACAACAGTATCAATTTTAACATGGAAAAAAGTAAATTTCAGACTCCGGTTGTGGAACTGGCAGCATTGAATGGGTAGCCAGGATAAACACCTGCCTGGGTGGCTCACCCCCCTTGTGAAGGTAGCAGGTCACTTAGGCATGTGTGGCGGGCATTGCACTGGCTGCTGCCACATCTCTCTTAGTAAAATAATCAACTGTAATCGCTGCAACAACTATAGTGCACATTTGTGTCTTTAGAGTCACTTTGATTAGCATTCTGTGGACGAAAACTATTTTATCCTCCTGGACTTTGGCTAAGTGACAGACTCTCAAACAATTCATTTATTAATCATTACGAAAAACAGGAGAACATTAGCATCTAAAACTATTCAAAGTGAACTCCAAAAGGGATTTGGCAGACTCCTTGTGGAAAACAATTGTGAGTGTGACTATTTTAACCCTGTATGCTCTGTGCCCCTACCTGAAGTTTTCCAATCCTATTTCTGCTTGTGCCTACAGTTCCCCTTCCCTCCTCTTTCTGATCTTACCCTTGTACATTTTTTTTTTTTTCCTTCCCTTACCCTCACTTCAAAATGCCAAGGAAAACTTTCTTAAAACCATGAAAACTTGTTAGCCCTTCTGGTGCTGCATGCATGTGACAGCTGTTTTCAAGGCCAAGATCTCTTATACCAAATGCTTTCTGTCAAATGTGGGAAAGAGATGATCCCAAATCGTTTGGAGAAGTGCAAGTTTATGATTGTGAAGGATAGTGCTCTTGTTTACATAGTTTGTAATAAATTTTAAGATCCGTTCCAGATTTGTAAATAGGAAAGTGAAATTACTTCAGCCTTTGCACAAGCTCAAATAATCATTGTGTAACAATAATTTTTGGTTATTTCTTTTCTTTCATTTAATTTGGACATTAATCTGACTGGCTTCCCTGTGCCTGGAAGAATAATGTGCATCTTGTATATCTATGTGTACAACAAAAATTAATATCTTTCAGAAAATCGGGAATGAAGACTAGATTTCCTGAGGAAAATTTCCTCTAATGTCAGTTAGAGGGTAGGAAAAGTCTACGCAATGATGAACTGAAGCTCTGAAAGTTAGATCATTGTCATCTGCACAGGCTGGTCTGCCTGCAACTGCTGCCTGGGCATGGATGCTTTCACCTCTCCATTAATAGCACTACAACCCAACTACAATAGCTACCCGACCTGCAAACCTGTCTTGACTGTTTATAGCCAGACTTCACTAGACTTGAACCATTTGCTCTGAAATTTTATATGCAATGTGGACTTTTTTTCGCCTCAAGCAAGAAAACAAGTAAAACTTTACCAAAATCATTTCAATTTTTCAGAAAGTGAGGGATTGGTACTTTGCCTATGTTGAATGATTCTGGGAATCTTATATTGAGCAATGCCTTTTCTTAAACGAATAAGGACTTCTGCAGTATTCCTCTACAAAATCACTGTGTCTGAGAGATAGCCCTCTGACAGGCCATCCCACCAGAGCTAATGAGCCTGTTCAAGCCTAGCCGCAGTAGTGTAAAAATTAACCTTCTCTAACGGATGTTCCTGGACGCTAGAGACCAGCGTGAAACTCATCAGAGGAACTGTCACCAGTGACCTCAGCGAGGGTTTCCTAGTGGTGCCATGTGTCCTATGCTTCGAAGCCATCAAACTAGACTTTGAAATTACTGGTTCAAGACAGGGAGATGTAGGAAGCTGAGAGGATCAGGAAGTCATATTGGTTGTGTCTGAAAGACAGAGATGGTGAAAATGTATTGGGAAGAACTGAGCGAGGAGACTGAAGGCAGGGGCTAGAGGGAGAGGAAGGTGGGACAAGGGAGAAGAGAGGTGAGGGAAAAGGCTAATGTTACTAAGAAAGGGAAAATGGAAATCAGAATGGTCTGGGAAAGTAGAGACTGAGGAAAGGGATGTGTGAGAGGGAGCCAGCAGGGAACAGTGAATTAATTAAAGGAGGACAGGGAGCTCTGAGAGAAGGGACTGTCTGAAGAATAAAGTCAGAGGATGGTGAGACCAAAACTAGGACCCTATGCGGACAGAAGGGGACAAGAGAATGGGAAGCAGGTAGTGATTAGGCAAGAAAGGATGGAAGTGAGGTAAGCAGCCAAGGTGAACAAAAGATGAGACTGAGCAGAGAAAGGAGCTGTGCTTGGTGGGTTGAGCACTGTGCTGCAAAGCCGGAAGGAAGCTCAAGATTGTCCTGTTGCTTGCCGTTTCCTTTGAAAATTTCTCCTCCTGTGTAACACCTCTGCTCAGAGACTGATAATTAATGCTATCGGATCACTCTACCCTCTCAAACGCCAAATGTCTGGAGAGCTAAAGGATCTGAACTAGTGATGCAGCATGGTGTCGTGTTATCAAAAGTCGGAGGAAAACTGATTTCCTCTTTTAATAGTCAAAGAATGTTATTAATTTTGCAAATTAGGAATTGCAGTGCTTAGGAATTGAGACAAAGGATGCAATCTTAATTTGTCCTATGTGCACATACTACGTTTTCTTCATGCTATAGTTCCACAAAAACTGGTACTTTGTGTTAGCAGAAAGAATCAGAAACCTTTAGTGAATTATGCTGCCTGTGTGACCCCTTATTCATTTGCTGTAAAAGATAAAGATAAAATGTGAATGAGGCTGGGGATTACAAAATGATGGCCATGTGATGAAGGCAACTGAACTCTGCTGTGGAAAACTGATTTCTGTTCCTGTTTCTTGTCCCAGACAGTGATGCTGTAAATGGATAATAATTATATGGCAGGTTTTCTAGGTTTTTTGGCTTGATCATCCTGATGTGGTAGTGTTCATTTCACAGCTGCCACTGAAATCTGTAAAAGCTGTAAAAAAAGCTGTAAAAGCTGTGCTTTGAGTAATCTGTGAAGCTGATTCTGAACCTAAAATTAGCAGAACCTAAAATTAGCAGAACCTAAAATTAGCAGAAACACTTTCCATGTGTGTGTTAATGTCTCAGTTCCCCATCTAGCAATAATACCATATTCTAAACTCTAATCTAAGCAATCTATAAGGGCTTAAAAATGGGAAGTCCAATTATTATAGCTGCATGACCAAACTAATGAGGAATTTAATATTGTAACTTGTAAGTGGTTAGATTGTAGACAAAGCAGCAGGATGTCAGTAGAAGACTAATCGAAGTGTAGGTAAGATGCCTGTAGTATTATATGGAGGTTTGTTTGCAGAAATGTATGAAATTTAAAGATCTGTGACAGAATTTCAAGGTATGCTGCTAATAACTGATGTTGCACATAAAGAAGTAACTTTGTATGCAAAGAAGTGATGCACAATATTATGCTCACTACCTGCTGTGTTGCCCTCAATGCTTATGAGGGATCTAGCATGCAGTTGACTTGTGTGACAGGGCAAGATACAGATACCAGGAAGAATGACTGATGAGAAAACATGGATTTGAATGAGTCTCTGGAGCCATCAGCTGTGGCCTGTCAGGGAGAGCCGGCCCTGGGAGGGCAAGTTGTCCCTGTATACCTGATGTCAGGGGAAGAGAGTGGCCAGCCAGTGGGGAAGAAGAGCCCAGCAGCAGCTACACTGATCCTGCGGGACTTGTGCACATGAGATCACTTAGCAGAGTTTATCCAGAGGGGACATTAAATCACCCAGTCCTGTATACCACAGGTCATTGTGTTCCACCCGTATACTCTGTAGCAATCCCAAGGCTTTATTTGGTCAAAATGTTTATTCTCAATCAAGTAACTGTTTCCCACAGAGAGCAAGTGCTACTGCGGCACTAAGAATGGCAGAGGCTGTACGGTGTCTGAGACTCGAAGATGTACGTAGGTCTGTCAAAGCAGGTGAACATTGCCTCTTTCTCCTCTGCTCTGCAGGGAAAATAAAAGCACTGACATGACCTGGGAGAAGAGTCTTTTTCCCATCACAGACCTGAGTGTCAGTGCTGTGCTGAACGTGGGGAAAAAGGCACAGTGCTTGGAAGGGTGGTGGTGGTGGTATTTTTTTACTTAGAAATATATATTTTTTTCTGTTTTACTTTGTTTTTCAGTTGCAATTTAAAAAAGAGATCTAAAAATATGTAAGATAGCAATAGACCAGCTCTTCTTTAGAATCAGCTAGTAAGAACAGCATCCTTTCATGAAACTTAAGTTCTGGCCACAACATAGTTAAAAGTTTGTGCTGTATCGAAAAAAAGGGACTACGTTAATGAATTTAAAAGCCATGTGATTGTAGGTCAAATGCCTTGATTAGTCTGGAGAAGTTAATAGTAATACAGTCAACAAAAATGATCTGCATTTTTAGAAGTTTATTCAAGAAGGCCCATCTACCATGCAAATACACTCCCTGATGTCATTTTCTGGTCTTCAATTCCATGTTAAAACACGTGAATTAACTGTTATGTTGTCTTACCTAGGAACTATAGACACTGGTTTTCAGAAACTTTCATTCTTTTCTAGTGTTCAAATAACACTGCAAGCCTCCAGTTCTTTTGCTATTTTCTTCATATTTCAAAACTTGTCATATAATAACATTAGTTTCAAAGTGTTTCTCAACTAATTCTTTTCAAATTCCTCCTATGGCTGGTTTGAAAATATCTTCGTTTAGAAATGCTGCTCTATCTTCAGTACAGATTTTCAGCATCATGCAGAAAGAATACAACCACTTTCTTCTTTCCAAATACATATCAGAAAGGGGTATTGAATAGTTGGGCTTTTCTACACTCCTAAGACTTACGTGTTATGTGAGGTTTTTCTTTTTCTTACTATGTTTTAGAAAAAACAGTTATTTTTAAATAAGTACTGATTATTTCTCTAGCATGCCTACCTATACATTTTTAGTTTTTATCACTATTTGATTTTACTATTTTTTTCTTTTTTTAAAATCTTTCATTTACATATCCATTGCTTTCACATCACCTTTTAACCAGATTGGTTTCTTGCCCAGAGAAATAGTTCCTGTATTTATGGATGTGCAGTTCTGGAGAATCTAACATATATTTTTAAATAATTAGTCATGTCAACAGCTGTTTTAAGTAGTGGGATATGATCTTGTAAGTTACAAATATGTTATCCTGATATAATTGCCTTATTCAATCTATTTAAAAAAAAAAAAAAAAAAAAAAGGAAAAGCAGCCAGATTATGATATCTAGTAACACAAAAAACTCTTTTTAGGAATTAACTCTTCATTGAAATACGGTGTCATAACAAAAATTCTCCATTTTACATGTGAAGTTTTAAGATTTACTTTCTGGACGAGTCCAGCAACATCCTGTACGTTTTATGTAGGGAAGCATTAGGAGCTAAGAATATTTAATACATCTTCACTGGGTAGACTGTAGGTACTCATATAGGGCAAATAAAGTAAGGATCTTACAATTGGGGGGAAAAAAAAAGGTACTGTCTTTAATATGATAGACAATAAAAGTACACAGACACATTGACTTTAGATCATAAATGTCCTTTTGCATCATGTTGTGTGTGATTCAAGATGTCTGTCAAAGCACTTAGCTATGTAACTTTTAAAGCCTTGGCAAAAGCTGTATTCCAATACACTCTCTTCTCAGTCCCCTTTCCACTGTCGTGATACGGCTACCACAACAACCTCTTACTATGCCTGCTGAGACCGGGGCTGTATTTTTCTAGGCACTCTTCTGCATGCCTTGCCCCGAAAAGCCTGCCGTCTGAGTCAGCAGGTCAGATGTGGGGTGAACGGAGACCTGAGGGAACGGTGTCACAGGACCAGGGTGATGCAGCAGATCACTGTTGGAGCAAACCTCTCCTCCCAGCTCTGCGTCCTGCCTCATGTGCCACGCTAGAGATGGGTTGTGGTAGCACAACTCTAATTTAAGCTGTTTCACAGAGCATGCTTTCACTTGTGTTGACAATGAGAAAACACGCCGTGTCAGGAACGGACATCATCATGTGTTGATTTAGCTGGAGTGGGGTCAAAAGGAAGAGGAGGAGGAGCTATAGACTATGTGGAGGCGAAATCCATCAGTAATCCATACAAATGTATTTTTAGCCAAACTGCATCTAAAATGGAAACAAACTTCTGAATGTAGTTTCTCATTATCTTTTCTAACTTGGTTGGGAAAAACTAATGTCCAGATAACTTACACCTATGTGCTGCTAATGCAACGTTTCTTTATGTACATTAATAATTGTATAAAATCTAAAAGTTGTAATCTTAAAATCTATAAATCTTAATCTGCATGCACATTTTTATATAACTTGCAAAAGAAGAAATAAGCCAGATGTCTCCGATTCAACCAGCTAACATTATCCACTTTAAGAAAGCCAGAAATCCTATTAGCTTGAGATAATTTCTGTTTTATGGCACTTTAACTGGAGTGTCACAATTTATAGCGGTGAGTTATGTTTACTCATGGTAAAATACAGTAGAGATGGGAAAACTTGCGATTTTTAAGTTGAACCAAATATTCATAAGTCAGAATCCAATAATAACGCATTTATTTAAGCACAGTGTCTGCAAATTGATTTTTCACAAAATAGTCCTGTGAGCTCTTAGAGGACAAATTCTCTAAAATACTTTCAAATTATTTTACTTCAAAACAACAGAACAACAAATTATTCCATTTTTATAATACTTCAGGAGGGTGGAATCTCATAGATTCCACAGCAACCTCCCAAATCTGAACTTATAGTTCTATATTAAATTTAAATTCTTAAGAGTTATAAACGGTACTTAGTAACAAAAGTATGCGAGTAAATAAAATGTATCAGTTAATCCTGTCTCAGGCTCACCAAGAAATAGTATGTTTTTATTGTTACAAAATTAATCTTAAGTATGCTTCAGCTTCATTTTAAGTTATGCTGGCTTAGTTCCATTGTAAGACCTATCATTAAAATCTTTTTAGCCTTTATTAAAGGCACAATGAATGAAATTTTTTGTTATGTTTCATATTTCAAATACTTTGTGTAGGGCTCCCGAAACACTTTTTTCCATTTCTCTCCCTGGAGTCTTAGATAGAAAAAGCTTACCTGAGAGTATTTTACAATGAATTATTTAAGATTGTGTTACTTGGGAGAAGAGGAAAAATGTTGTGGTTGATGTGCAGCTTGCTTAGTTCAAGTGACTCTGTAGCAAAATAAGAGACTAAAGAGCAAAAGAAGATGGAGAAAGAGAAAATCTCCCACTGCTGCCCTTCAGGTTCTTTTCCTCAGGCTGTGGTCGGGCTGGCTGTTCTCAAAGCTATTTTTCTATCATCAGCTTTGCAAGATGTTCATTCTACCAGTCCTTCCCCC
>NW_009223351.1:0-678 GCF_000690835.1 Fulmarus glacialis | reverse complement strand
GATTATAACAACCCATTCTCTACTGCAAGGCTGCAATCAAATTCCATCTGCTTCCAGACTTTCAGAGCTCCTATCCCAACAGCACAGGTCCTTGCACTAGCATAGGAAGAACCATATTCCTGTCAAATGTGCAAAAACATCTGTGAGAAGAAAAAAAAAAAGAGATTAACTTGTGCAAACGGTGCAATCTCTTCCTGCATTTCAAAGAACTATTAATCACCAGTTATTAATGAAGTCTTTAATTTAAAAATAATAACCCTGAAATCCAAAGAGATGAGTTCAGCAGATGCTGGGTATCTGAACATTCAATAAAACTAAAAGGTTGCAATTTTCATGGCAATAAACATGTATTTTAAATTAATACAAGATACACATTTTTTGTTATTTCCAATATGCTACTCTATTAATCTATATATCAAAGAATAAAGCTAGCCAATTGAAGAAATACAAAGTGGCTTCTGAAGTTCTGAAGGAACTTACACTAGTAAATTTGCTCCACAATATCAACTCTTTGTACTAGAAAATCTTTTTAAAGATAGAGAGGAGACCATTTTATATCAGCTGCAGTACCCAAGTTCCAGCAATATATAAAATTTAAAGAAAATTTTCTACAAGATAATCAATTTGATCAAATTTGGAGCCTGATCCTTCTGAAAAATAACAAAAAGGAAAACATTA
>NW_009223350.1:705-1152 GCF_000690835.1 Fulmarus glacialis | reverse complement strand
ATGATTCTATGATTCTATGATTCTCCAGAGAGTAGAAAGGTAGGGAGAAAGTGCCTTAAAATCATCTGCTACCTTTGGAATTTGGTGAAAAGATCACATCTGGTGGCCTACCCATTTCTGCAGTCAGAACTCAAATCCTTAATAATAATTTCTTAACAAATACCAGAACATTTTTTGCCAATCTAAATAGCAACTGATCAGAGAGAGGGGTGGCTATAGTCTCAAGAATAGATCAAGAAGAAAATAGACAATCATTTACTGATATCAGACTGACAGACAAAAAGCAGTTTATCCACACTGATGCAAGAAATAATTTTTATATATATATATATACACGTGTGTGTGTGCATACATTCTATTTATAAACCAGCTTTGGTGTTTGTCATGGTTTAACCTGGCAGGCAGCTAAATACCACGCAGCCGCTCGCTCACTCCCCCTGCCGGTGG
>NW_009223350.1:0-380 GCF_000690835.1 Fulmarus glacialis | reverse complement strand
TAGCAACAACTGAAAACATCCGTGTGTTATCAACATTCTCCTCACACTAAATCCAAAACACAGCACTAGGAAGAAATTTAACCCTATCCCAGCTGAAACCAGGACAGTGTTACATTATCTGGGGGTCCATCTTTGTGATTATGAACGCCAATATGAAAACATGTGAAAGTGTGCTCAGATGTTTAAGTAACTGTCATATACTTACTCTTCAATCATTGCCAACTGGAAAAATAAAGCCAATGCTGGCACTATCCTACGTGAAGCATCACTGTATCGATGCTGAAGAGCAGAGAGAGAATGACAGGAGAGGTTCAACAGGAGAGCAGGAATCCCATAGCCTGGCAACCTGCTGTCACCCGATCAGTCATAGAATCATAGAA